>NW_022987564.1:4533492-4723492 GCF_902827165.1 Trematomus bernacchii | reverse complement strand
TGTCTCTCTGTGTGTGTCTCTCTGTGTGTGTGTCTCTCTGTGTGTGTGTCTCTCTCTGTGTGTGTGTGTGTGCGTGTGTGTGTGTGTGTGTGTGTGTGTGTGTGTGTGTGTGTGTGTGTGTGTGTGTGTGTGTGTGTGTTTGCTTATCTGTATTGCAAGTTTTCTTGAAAAGTTGCGTGTGCTGTAATATCGTTTTGAAAAGATTTCCTTGGGGAGTCCAACTGATTTTTTAAAGCACCTTCTGTCACTCTTTAACTTCAACAACTATTTTAATTTTTAAAGCAAGCAATCACGGCCATTGCTGAGAAAACTGTTCCTTTTGCACAATTTCACTGCAGCTGTAGGGGTCCAAGAGAAGTCAAATAACTCCAGAATATGTTTTCCTTTTGTCAGACTAACTTTTTGCAACAAGGGTTCTCTCAATCAAATAATAGCATTTAGTGGCATTGTGAAGATCATGGGAGTTGCCGTCAGCTTCTCCTGGTTTGTTGTTCATTTTTTATCGTTCAGGATGTTTTAACCAGGAGCAGAATTATCCAGAAAGGTATTATTATTATCCTCCTCTCCACAACAAACGAACCAGGCGATTAAAGCTGATAAAATTACTGAATAAAATAGTTTCACGTTAAAAATCAGTGTTTCTGTGAAGCTGTATGTTGGTCACAGGACAGAGTATGGAGCCTAAACTTAATATCCAGACACCTTGGAGTTTTTGCGATATCTCAAGGTTTTTTTATCTTGAAAATATCTACAGGACCTCCTACGCCACACATCAAATTCAGTTAATCCCTGTAAACATGTCTTCTTCGTCCTTGCCTTTAACAATTGATTTTGTTTTGTAAATGCTTCTGAATCGTCCTTAAAATTGTTTGTAACATCAGTCCTGGGACCTGCTTCAGCTGTGACATGAGACTGTTTCTACAATGATTTTCAGGTAGTGATAGTATCTTTTACAATCAGATTAGTTATGAGTTAGCAGCTAGCATTAGCATCCCAATCAAAGCACCTGTTGTTTGTTAACTTGCTGTTTTTCCGCAGGGCTGATACATATTATCACTGATATATTTAGTGGTTTGTTTGATTGATTCTTTCATACGTGATGCTTTAGAGCTGTGTTTGTGTCAGAAGACTAGGTCAGGCTATATTTGGTAGAAACTGCATCTCAGTAAACAATAAAAGGCTTCCTTTCTTCCCTCACAAACAGAAATGCTTCCCGATTGCTCATCAAAGCGCCTCCATTACATTCAGCCTCTACTGTAAAGCCAAGAGCCTTTTGACATCATCTTTATCATGAAATGCCACGGTGTCATTTTCATGCAAATAATCCAATGTGCATGGGAAATGTAGTCTTAATTGGGGAGACAGCAGCACTAACAATGCCTCTGCGGTGCAGACACTGTCAATCATTATGGCCATGGTATAATTGATTTAATTAGCACTATAATTTAGCAATTACTAAATGCTACATCAAGTATTGAGCCATCATAATGTCTATAATACCATTTAAGTGTCTACATCCAGGTTGTTATATCACTTTACATGTATTTTACCCCGGCATTTTATACTTATGTAACAAATACAGTATGTGGATTAATGATATGTTGGTAATTTATTCTCATGCTCTTACGCTATTTTTTCCTGCTCATTGTCTCACAGTGCTAAATGGTGTCCAATAATCTTGACTGTAATGAATAGTTGACTAATACACTCATTTTTGTGCGTATTTTTAGGGTGGACAGGTGATTTTTTGCTGGAAATTACAGTTCAAGAGTACATGTACATAGAAGTGGTGAATATCACCTGAAAGCTGGGAACCTAAAGTTAATTTTGCGATGCAATTTAGCAGTGTTCGTCAAGTTTTTCTTGCCATAAACCTGATTTAATATTGTTACTTGTAAGCAACCTATTGAAATGTTTGAAGTTCAGAGTATATAAAAGCTTCTACCATCTAGATGGAAATAGATAATGGCCTTTCCCGTGCTAAATTATGTCTCATAGCAACATTTGGTGCACATTTTTAATAATTGTTTGATTCAATTATCTTCTAAATAACACAATTAAGACATCAAGACCGTTAGGAACATCATATAAACATGGTACCAACAGATGACTTAAATCATCACTTTAGCTTTAAGCCCTTAAAAGGTGAACAAATCACAAAGCAATAATAACATGATGATGGATTAAGTCATTGACTCACAGGCAAATAATCATGGGAAGAAAGAGTTACTGGCATCAGTTAACAAACTCCTCAGCCCTAATAAAAAACAGAACCTACAGGAAAAACACACACTCCACATAGAGGACAGAACAAAGAAGAATGAGAAACACAAACAGTGTGTAGCGGCGCTGCGACAGCCGGTAATCCAGCAATAAACCAGATCCACATGTGGGCCAGATGATGCTTTCTGGCCTTTGGAGGGGTTTTGTGGGGGGGGGGGCTTCCCTGAGAGTCAGACATGACCTCAGCGGCCAACATGTGTCATCATCACCATCGAGTCCTACCTGATCTCCACCTCTGATAGTCACCTCTCCATGAAGCTTTTCATAATTCAACACTCATTTATGGAAGCCCGGCTCCTACCTCTCTGCATAATGGATCAAAGAATAATCTGACTTTAGCTGCGAATTTAACTCTATTTTTTTTCATTTGCACACACACACCGGTGACTCTTTAACTGAGAGATTGGTCTGAAGTGACAGTAATGTAATATTAATAGCCAGGGGGGGATGACAGTCTGTCCCCATTGTGTTGATACCCGCAGGCTTGACAGAGCTTTGGTCACACATCCCACTGCTGTACATCTGCTAACACTGGTACAATAAGTCCTCTCTGTCTCTTTCAATCTCACTCTCTGCTTCTGTTGCTGCCTCTCACTTTTTAAGATTTAGGGTCTTAATTCTGCATGAAATGCCAGAAAATTACTTTTTTGCACTGTTATCACCAGGTTTCAAAAGAATCATGGAAAGAAACCACTTTGATTCAAACTGTTGCAGCTCTGGCGCTACTACATCGCACTCAAAAAATGAAACGTTGACTTTAATTAAATATATTTTGTCAACAGATACTCACAATTATATTAATTTGAACCTAATATTTTTTATTTAAACTTAACATTATTACTTTCAGTTAACCTAATTACCTAATTATATGTAATCTGTTGCCAAAACACAGTTAATTAAAGTCAACGTTTCGTTTTTTTGAGTTATTTTTCATGCTTTGGGAGTGCAATATAAGGATATGTCTGGTGATATGTTATATATTACATTTCTGACTAATCCCATAACATTTATTAGCACTATGGAAATATATTACCTGTTTGGGCTTATTTCTCTCTGCCCTGAAGCTCCACTAGTGTCCAGTCACTACTCTCACCTCCACCTTATGTGTTAGAGGTTTCTGATATTCTTGATAAAAGGAAAGTTAGATACACTGAAACCTTAATCGACTTTTAAACCATTTGTTTTAAAAAGTAAATTATTGGTTAAAGAGTACAGTAAGTGTCTCTGAAAGTAATACAAACGACATGTTGCATTTACTTCTGTATCATCCTGATACAGTTCTGTTCTAAACTCTGTATAATCTAAAAAAAAATGTTCACTCCAAAAATGAATTGCCTAAAACTCTTAAAGGTCCCATGTCATGCTGTTCTGGTTATTACCCGTCCCCTTGTGTGTTATGAAGGTTTTTATGCATGTAAACGGTCTGCAAAGTCACAAACCCTCAAAGTACACCCTGTAGCGAGTACAACTCTAACACAGAAAATACCTGTCTATGCTGCCCCAGAACGCCTCGTTGGAGATTTCTCTTTTTCCATTGTTTACTTCCTGGGTACAGTGACATGCCCATACCCAAATCCGTGGAGCTCCTCACACCAACAAGTCCTCCAACTCATACGACCAAATAGGTCGATTGTTCAAGCGCTTATTACGACCTATAATCACGTTTTAAAGTTTTCTACCTCTAGTGCTCCCGTTGAATGCAAACGCTACGGAGGGTCGTATATTCACAAATAACCCTCTCTGGAAAATCCTAAATTGTAGGATAGTTTGACCATTAAAATGCTTTTTGATTAGATTTCTAGCGAGAAGTGTATATTGTACTTTCAGAATCCACGTCCTGTGGATGTGTAGGATCTATAGTTTGATAGATATTACGAAGATGATTTGAGGTCTCGCCAGGAGAACGTGTATGCGGCAGCATCCATGTAAAGTTAGCGTCAACATGTCAACACACATGGGGTGAAAACAGTATTTCCGGTCTCGAAGTTTTCATAATAAAACCGTATTCCCCCCACTGTCAAATGATTTTAAAGCTATATCTGCAGTACTCATCCACTAAAAACATCAGTTTATCCTTGTTAATTACGCAACATTAATTGGTTTAAATTGTGTACAATGCTTTTGTGTTTTTCCCATAGCTTTTTCCCTTTCGATTCTGAGAGACACATTTATTTTTTCAGAGGTTTTGATAGGCTAATACAAGCTAAAATTGAAAGCTCGGTGATTGGATGTTTTAGCCGCAATGCACGTTGGAATATGGTGTTTATGCGATATGAAATCCGAAAACATAAAAAAATAAAATAATAATACTTATTCCGAGTGTGCTTGCTTTTCTCTTTGGAAGTCGTCAGATAACGGCATTGTAATACACGGTTAAATGCATTAAATATTACATATTTGCCGTAGTTCTTTATTTATAGAGCCCTGATTAGAAGACTTCTGGACAAACTGGAAGAAATGCCGCCGAAACTGAATACGTGACGTAGATCATAAATATATCAGCAATTAAACAACATCTTCCATTTCTTTTCACAAAATACGTCTCCTTGCAGTATCAACACTAATTCGGCTGACTTTTATATTTGATCCAATTGGTAAATAGGCTGTATTTACACCATAACGGTGCACAGCTGATAGAAAAGGACTTGTGGTTTTTAAAGATATTACTGATTTTCTTTGAATATAAGAATGTAAATACTGAGTTGAGAGAATAGTCAGGGGTTTTGGGTGATGGGAGACACATCTATGGAATCACAATTTCAATAGCTTACCATTAAATGACGGATATACCTTTCTGTCTGTGATGTTTTACAAATCAGATATTAATGTGTATGCACATTCATGGTACAATGCATAAGCTTCAAATCGAGAGACTGAAACTGTATTTTTCTTTATCGTTCTGTTTTAATTTCACAATAAAGTTAATAGTAATATTATGTTTGATATTATTATGTTTTATTAACTAGACCACTGTTTTTTTAACCCGCACCGCCTAGTGGTTAAAGCATGTTATTGAATTTTGTTTAAAGGAGAGGTGTCATGGCCATTTCCACTGATCATAATTCCATTGTTGAGGTCTACTAAAATAGATTTATACTGTGCATTTTTCCAAACTCACATTGGTTTCTCATACAGCATCTCTGTAAACTACTTGTATTCACTGAATTTCACTCTCTGCCTTTAACGGCTCGTTGTAGCTCCAAAAGCTCCAGCCCCCACCCTCCCTGTGAGCACAGTGTGCTCTGATTGGTCGGGACGTTGTGAATCGCGCTGAGCTCCGTGGAGGTGTTGTTTCCTTGTTTAGGATACATAGCGAAACACAGCCAAATTCATCCTGAGCACACACAAACTCACATCCGAAGTAAAAACAATAAGTGTGGCTTGATATTGAGTAAGAAAAAGGTTGATAAACGCTGTGAGAATGGGTCTGCAGAGAGAATTTTGCCACGATCCCAACTGTCTGTTATCAGCCTGCAGCCAGGGAGGAGAAATCAGCTGAGCTGCCTGCTCCCTGCACACAGATGTGTGTGTGAGGAAGTCCGTGGATCGGTCAATTTGGACCAATCAGCGGGGGCTTAACGTAACGGCTCCGCGGACGTAATGTAACGGCTCTTCGGGATTGGTCCATTTCGTTCCGGGTACCGCTTGACATCATGCCGTACCCGGAACGAAATGGAAGAATCAAATGGGCAGTGACGTATCTCCAACGAGGCGTTTTGGGGAGGTATTTTCTGTGTTAGAGTTTTACTCGCTACAGGGTGTACTTTGAGGGTTTTGACTCTGCATACCGTTTACATGCATAAAAACCTTCATAACACACAAGGGGACGGGTAATAACCAGAAAAGCATGACACCTATTGAGAGTAGCCTACATACAAAATAGGGGGAAAGTAGAAGGTCAATGATAGAAATATAGAATAGAAAATATCAAGAAGATACTGTAGTGATCTCTACAATAAAACAGCTAGTGGAGGACGTCCAAAGATATTAACAGGAGGATGTGCAAAACAGACAAACTAATAAGGCTTTTTTTAAACATTAAAGAATACTTTAAGTTAAGGTCTTCTTTTGAATAAGAACAAAACTTTGGGGGTATCTACAGATAAATGTTAAGTCTGACAAAGTACTTAACGTCTAATATATTGCATCGATTATTTTGGCACTTGACAATCACCTTCCCTGAATTTTACTCAGGTGTAACTAAAGTCTGATTTAAGGGTTGTTTTTATTTCACATCATCAATCAGAATCTGCAAAGTAACTAAAATAAATGTAATGGAGTAAAAATACCAGGTTAACCTCTGAATTGTAGTGGAGTAGAACAAAGTAGTACATGCTGCTGCAACAAAAACATTTCCCAACTTGGGATCAATAAAGTATATCTTATCTTATCTTATCTTAAGATGATCGATGGCTACTGCCATATTTGCAAAATGTGCCTCTGAACCTTGACAAGTGCATGTTTCAGGCTTATCAATTAACAACAGGAGGGGTCACAGACATAAGACCAGCTGTTAAATAAAGCTCTTCTGACCTTAGCTGTCATGTGGGTATATTAATGCTGCCCATTATGGACACAAGCAATTTTCACCCATTTATTAATTATATGGTTTTAAATTTGATAACACCACTGTGTTTCGTATCCCCTAAACCTCCAGGGGTGTACACAGTTTAATACTGGCAACTTCTAATTGTGGGAAATACGAAAACGTCTTTTAAAACTACAATTCTCAGTAGAGACGTGCCATAGAATAAGTTGCGAAACACAATAGCCAGCATGTGTAATTCTGGGGGGGGGGGAGCTGGGCTGGACCCGTTCGAGTCCAGTTTTGGATAGTCTGCCGTGGTTACATTCCATTTCAAAGAGCTGTTTGACGCTCGGCGTAACCTTGTCGCACTGCCACTCCAACATCCAATCACAGAGCTTGAGGACTAATCACGGGGTTTGTAAAGGAAAGCGGATGTTGTAGTCCCAAACGATAGCTGAGGATTCTGGGTAGTGTAGTGTCTTCGGAAACTCTGTAGTGTCTAAACTCCGAAAAACTATTTGTTTCTCCGAATCGAAGGTTAAAAACACAAAAGCATTGCACACAATTTAAACCAATCAATATTGTGTAATTAACAAGGATAAACTGATGTTTTTTAGTGGATGAGTAATGCAGATATCACTGTGTAATCATTTGACAGTGAGGGGAATACTTCCGGTTTTATTATGAAAACTTCGAGACCGGAAAAACTGTTTTCACCCCGTGAGGGTTGACGCTAACTTTACATGGACGCTGCGTAACGACGTAGTACACGTTCTCCTGGCGAGACCTCAAATCATCTTCGTAATATCTATCAAACTATAAATCCTACACATCCACTGGACGTAGATTTTAAAAGTACAATAGACACTTCTCGCTAGAAATCTAATCAAAAAGCATTTTAATGGCCAAACTATTCCACAATTTAGGATTTTCCAGAGAGGGTTATTTGTGAATAAACGACCCTCCGGAGCGTTTGCAATCAACGGGAGCATGTTGTTTCTTACACGACCACTAGAGGTGCTACACTTTAAAACGTGACTATGGGTCGTAATAAGCTGCTGAACAATCGACCTATTTGGTCGTTTTTTGTAGGAGGACAGGCTACCTCACACACACACACTCTCTCAGCGGCGAAACTGTGACGCGCTGGGCGGGGGGGGGTGCTAGTGGAACGAAACTGTGGCGCACTTACACTGCTGCTAGTGGAGCCAGTGGAGCCTCGCTGCAGCCCCCTCAGCATCCCCCACTTCCCGCGTCCATTTGCGATGTCTCGCTGTCTCGCAGACCCCACGCAGCAAGCAGGAAATGAACCCAGCTCACAACGTCCCGCCAACACGGCACCCAGATTCTCATCTGTTTGTCCTTACTGGTGTCATTTTCTGGTTGCTAACGCCATTGTAACACATAATCACTGATGTTCCGCTGTAACGGTGGTAGACCATAGTGGTAGACTCATCAGAACAGAGTGGGCGAGCTGACCAATCAGAGCACAGTGGGCTCACAGGGAGGGGGGGGGGGGGGCAGGAGCTCCAACAAGCCGTTTAGGACAGAGAGTGAATACACATACTATACAGAGATGCTGTATGAGAAACCAATGTGAGTTTGGAAAATTGCACAATATATAATATATATATATATATATATATATATATATATATATAAATCTATTCTAGTATACCTCAACAATGGAATTATGATCAGTAGAAATGGCCATGACATGGGACCTTTAAATGTCTCAATATTTATTTGGGTGTGCTGTACGTTGGGGACACATTTGGGCTACATTAATGTATAAAGGGACGTGTTTGATACACATTTTGAGTTTAAGAGTTTATTTTTGTTTGATTTGTTTTGTTTAGTTTGGATTTGGATCACGCAAAAACAACTACTTATTTTCATTTAACTTGATAGAACGGTGTAGCATTGACAAAGGAACAGAGTGGTGCAGGATTGAGTCCTAAAATCCGGAAAAAACGTAGCATTTCACCACCTCCGGTTTCAACGTCTCAAAGTAATGTTTTTTTTTAATGTGTCAGAAACCAGAAATAAGGTCTGTGGTTAGCAAAAGATGAAGACATTTTCATGATTTGTTCTACGGCATAACATTCACTAGTTAAGACTCCACTTGTGAATCTGCGCAGCTTCTATGATTCATTAAAACGGTGGTTGCTAACAAGTGACTAAATGAAACCACTTAACCTCATCACATCAGCATTAGCCGCCTCTAGCTTAGCGGTGGTTATGCTAGCCATGTGACTGTGATGTAGATCTTTATACCATTACGTTAACTTTTCATTTCTACTAAAAATCACAAAGTGCTGTTAATAAGTGGAGATTATCCTGCTAAACAAAGCATGGTAATCATAAACGTGAGTTTGCCACAAAGCTTATTTTCTTCCATATACGGAAATGGGGGAATCCAATGGCTTGTTTATCGAGGGACCGCTTGAGATGCTAACTTCTGTGTCTGGCCTACTAAAATACATCATCACTGCGCCACTCTATAACCCAGTTAATTTTGGAGCGGACACACATTACTCCTCAACTAAGGAAATGGGCTCGGTCTGCGCTATTCTTGTGCCTTTTTGGTTTTACAAAAGCTTTGTTAGAGCAGTTTCCCACTGATGACATTATGTGTCCAGTGTTTTTGGCCTTCAGTTATTCAGCGCACAACCCTGATGTGTCTACAGCATCCTGGCCTGAAGGAAAAATGCTCTTCTCCTTCAGAGGATGGAAAGAGAGGGATGGAAAAAGAGAAAGGCAGCGCTTTAACTTTGCAGTTCTGTCCTGAAGAGTCACAGAAGGGCGAGGGAGGAAGGATGGAGTCCGTCCGGCTTCAATCAGATGAGTACAAGTCAAATTCCCCATCTGAGACACAGATGCAGACGAGTGGCGATGGAGTGACGGGGGGAGGAGGAGGAGGAGGAGGGGGAGGAGGGGAGGAAGAGGACGAAAAGAAGAGAGGGAGAGCAGCAGGGGAAGTCATTATCACTTCCCAACCTCACTCGCCGTCTAATGTATTCAAGGGGAAACAGTTAGATTTGGTCCCTTTGGCAGCCGACCGTAAGCAAATCGATTTGAATGGGAGAGATATAAAGAGCTGTTTATAGTGCCCCCGCATCTCCGGGCGTGTGTGTGCGTGTGCATTGTGAGTATACATTTGTGTGACACAGTATGGAAATGCCATTATGCACGCTCACTGTTGGGCTTTAGCTGAAGCTTTGAACTGTATATTTCATTTCAAGAAGAACTGATGCAGCACCTACATCCCCGCCCATGTGTGTGTTTGTGCAAATTTGTGCACGGGGCCCATGTGTTTTTTCTTCTATGTTTTTTTTATTTTTTACTTATTCTGCACCAGTGGTGGTCTGCTGTGGTCTCTTGTTTGAGCTGCAGTGAGCCAGCGTCTGGTTTTATCCAAAGTTCGAAGAGTCCCTGCTCTGCTCCCAGATCCAGACTGAGGGGGATTATTGTAATGATTTAAGAGGACGTTTGGGGGGGTGTGTGTGTGTGTGTACGTGTGTGTGTGTGTGTGTGTGTGTGTGTGTGTGTGTGTGTGTGTGTGTGTGTGTGTGTGTGTGTGTGTGTGTGTGTGTGTGTGTGTGTGTGTGTGTGTGTGTGTGTGTGGGCAGGGGTGTTGTCCCTTGTTGAGTGAAGGTTCAACAGCGTCTAACCCGCTCAGGTAGAAGGGGTTTTGCCGTCCAAACATCCGCACAGGGCGCCGCTTGTCCCAATTTGATTTCGAACATATTTGGGGATCCATCAGAAAACTGATGAAAGGAAAACATAGAGCTAATCCTTGTTAAAATGTGAAGGTCTTGCAGGACACACACGCCCACAGGCATGCAGGCGTACACACACACACACATATACATATACAGACACACACCCTGTAGGACATGTGTAACCTAAGTCTGTTGTGATTCCTTTCCTGGTGAGGCCTGGAGGAGTCTGGGAGAGGTTAAAGCAACACGGCGCTGTGTGAAAACACACTGCTGAGGTGTGCGGCCTGAAATCCGACACGTACACACACACACACACACACACACACACACACACACACACACACACACACACACACACACACACACACACACACACACACACACACACACACACGCACACACGCACAGGCTCACAAGGCTTTGATTAATTGCGTCTGCTTGTGTTTGCCAGTGAAACAGTATTCATTCAGGTTAGGGACCCTCTCTTAATAAAAGGTCGGTGGATAAACAGCTCGGTGAGGCGGCCATTTTGGGGATTAATCCTGGGGGTTTGGCCTCAGTTACCTCCGAGAAGCTGAGGTCAGAGGTGAGGGCTATGAACTGTTACAAGAGAAACAAAACAAAAAGGCTGCACACATTAACTGGCAAATGAACAGAAGGGCTTTTGGATGCAGTCTCTTAAAAAAATTGGGATAAGGAGTGAGAGGTCAATGAGGTGGGTTCAAGGTAACATTTGTTTGAGTTCATTATAATTGCATACATTTAAAATAATCCCATGAGGAAATTAATACTTTTGCTAAATCACCAACAACAAAATACATGGATTGAGTTCAGATATTATCATCAAATTAGGATCTGTAGAGTTTAGTGAGCGTAAGAGTGTGTGTGTGTGTGTGTGTGTGTGTGTGTGTGTGTGTGTGTGTGTGTGTGTGTGTGTGTGTGTGTGTGTGTGTGTGTGTGTGTGTGTGTGTGTGTGTGTGTGTGTGTGTGTGTTTGCACATTAATCTGTGCAATAGAGCTCCATTGTTGTCAGTATGAATGAGAAACCCTTAGGGGGGAGACCATGTTACATACATCGTCTGATGTGTGTTCATCCACACCTGAAAATAGGTCCAAATATTTACATAATGTAACTCCATTTAGGATGCTTTTGCAAAAAAATAAAAATATCAGTGCTCAGCTATTTTTCAAAGTGACTCTTTGTGATTTTATTTTTTAAATGAAAACGATATATCTAACTTGTCTCAGGGGTAGCGCCACGGACAGGAAAATAGGACATTGAACACATACCTGTTTTTTTAATCATTATTTCATTCTACTTTATTGCTTATATTTTAAACCTAATTATCTATTATCCTCTCTCATGTGTGCCTTATTTACTCTTGTGTCAAGTGTATAATGCATAAACCATGTAAGGGTGATGTAACTACAGTTTCTTAATGCCAATAAAGTTCTTGATGGGATTTAATGACAATAAGAAAAATACAACAGCCCTTATTTGATATGTTTTTGGTGACTGACAATAAAACTAAATGTAAGAACTCCTGCTGTTCAATAATGATTCTGATGAAACAGTATTATACTGAGGCTCCTCATAAGAGAATATTAAGTGTGTTTTCAATACTAATACATTATTTTCTGCAGAGCAAAGCCTTCATTTGCATCAGTTCAACTGTGCTGTGGCGGCTACTGTATGAAATGTGATAAAAGCTAATAATGGCCACTGTAGCAGGTGTGCGTGTGTGACCTGCTCCTAACAAGTGTCTCTCTCTGTCTCTTCCTCACACACACACACACACACACACACACACACACACACACACACACACACACACACACACACACACACACACACACACACACACACACACAAACACCCCAGGAAGGGTGACGCAAATGTTACTCCTCAATTATTCAGCCGCTTTAAATGGCAATCCGCAGGAAAGGTGGCTCTGGAGGAGGAAAGAGCAGAGCCTCTAGAAAACCACACTGCATACATCACACACAAATACATGCATATACTGCACACACTGTATTTTCTCAAAATGTGATTCTCACCGTGGGATCAAACAAGCAAAGCTCAAGCATAAACAACATGCAGCAGCACATATTTAAAAAGTGACAACAACACTGGTGTGCTGTGTCATTAGATTGTCACTTTGTGATTTAAGGAAGCATATTGAACACATTTAGGAAGACACCGGCATCAGCAGATTTCCTGTGTCGCCTCTCACATGTTACTGATTCAGAAAGCAAAAGAGAGCGTTTCATATTCCTACCATATGCATTCTTTTGTTCACCACCACATGTTTATTTAGGACGATAAACAATCAGACCCAGGCGACGCTGAGGCAGATGAATAGTGATGAGTTCAGGGTAAATATTAGTCATGTGCTGATAGCAGTGATGATAAATGGTGGCGCGCACACACACACACACACACACACACACACACACACACACACACACACACACACACACACACACACACACACACACACACACACACACACACACACACACTCGACGCTCTGTAGCTGGGATCACTTTGTGGCTCCGCTGCAGGCCAGCACAGCTTGGAGACTGTGGTGACAGTGTCAGCAGTGTTTTGGGAACACACTGATTTTATAACAGTCAAATGTTGGCTCGTGAATGTGCTTCATTCATTTAATGATACAGATTTGACAGAGCTCAGTGTCTCACAGTTTATCTGCTGATGCTTGATCTTGATTTTGAGGAGGAAACATCAATAAATGCTTCATTAAAATCTCATGAAATTCACCTGTGATCATGTTCCACTGACAGCTTCACTTCATAGAAAAAACTCACTGTGATTTATTGTTTTAACCTATGATTAATTGCTTACCTTTACACAGACGAGACTGGAACACATTGCCAGAAATATAGTGTACAACTCAAAGGATTTCACTTATAAAAGGTTTATAAATGGTTGAAAAAAGGCCTTTGTAAATGATTAACAAATTCATAATCAAGACTTTATAGGCTGGTTATAAACCACAATTAAGATTATGAAAACTACTAAAGAAAATATCTCAAACAACAATGTGTTAGTCCATCTATTAAATACTCTTTGACTTCCTTACCCGGTCAGTGGCTCATTTTAATATCCTTGTTAATTTCCTTTAAAAAAAGAAAAAAACATGCCCACTGTAGTTTACTGCAAACGCTATGGATAAAGTGTGCTTGATGGGGTATTTGTACACTTGTGAGTATTTAAACACCAGGATGTGTGTGTGGGATTGCTTCAAAACAAACAACAGTGTCCAAAAAAGAGCCGAGTGCAGCAGTGTGGTTTACTGGTGTGTTTTTAATATGATAGCATAAAAAGGTCCATAATGAAGAGGGAAAAACTTAATCAGGCAATATTTCATTTCATTTGTTTACATTAAGGAAAATAAAGAATAGCTTCAGACGTATCCTTGACTAATTTACTTAATCATAATAACACTATTAATAATTTATATAAAAAATAATTAATGGTTGCAAAATACTAAATGGCATCAGTGTGGCTCACGGATATGTTTTCAACATTTTTGGACAAGATGGAGCCCCATAGGGAAGAGGGAAAAGCTTCATCAGGAAATACTTTTCATTGGATTTGTACAGATTGAGAATATTATGGAATACTTCGAGACATGTCCTCTCTAAATAATGTATTACGCACGAATCATGAAGCCTGCCTTATTAGAAAACAGAAGCAAAAAGATACAATGACCTTGCATCATACTAATTTGAATCTATAAGAAAATAAATAAAATTGTCGTCAATTCTTACAAAAAAAGCCTCAAATTAGTGTTACAAATGTGCTTTTTGAAGACTGTTTTTGACTGTCGATTATGACACATGTGGTGCTCTACTGAGTATTTACCCACCAGGATGTGTGTACTCAAAACAAACAACAGTATCAATGTGCATGTTCATGAAGGGAAATGCCATGCTTCATCAGACAATAATATAATATCTAGAAAGCTTAATTTACTGTGGCTCTGCTCTCAATAAGACAAATATAGACTGGCGCCATACGTATCATTTCCTATATGATTTCATTAACCACGAAACGTAAAGCATGCCGTATTAGAAGCAAAGGGAATGACGGTGCATCATGCGGTGCAGCAGTGAAACCGCACTTGGTGAGAGTGTGCAGGGTGGAGATCCAGGTCAGCTGTAGTGAAGGTGAAAGGTGCCCGTCAGGGTGGAGCTGCAGCGCCTGGTTAACCGGCCTACCATCCTTCGCTTTGTATTTAATACAGCGGTGATGGGATAATCCTCCCACTTCTACACGATAAAGACGTCTCCATCCTCTGGCCCTTATCACACACACACACATACATTCAGGGACATCTGAGGCACAGTGTGTGTGTTTGAGGTACCAATCTCCTAGGAGCAGCTGTAGCCTACAGCCTATATGGAGATGGAGGGGGGACCCAGTCACCCTGACCCCGTCACCCCGCACACACTGCACTGTTCTCGGGGAACAAGAGGCGAAGGCTGGGGGAGGGCCGCAGTTCACTGGAGCTACTTCAAACGGCTCACTATAGAGACTTAGAGAGCATTATCTGATGTAGGTGTCTGCACACAGAGATGGTGAAGCAGCTCCATGCACACTGAGGAGGAGGTGAGGCTCATTAAATGTGCTTCCAAATACAAGCCTCTGCTACACGCTTTGTTTTAACCGTGCCATGAGAATCCACTTTATTATGCATCTTTCATTGATTCAAGTATGAACAACTTTATTTCGTAACGGAGGTTTATTTTGACACCTTGGAGTAATTAAAGGAATGCTAGCATTATCAATCTCACAGTGTCTGCTTGGTTAGCGTTGTGTTTTTCAAAATGAAGACCACATTTCCCAGACACCCTCTAATTTAACAGAAGATGCAAAAAACATCGTCCACTTTCTCTTTATTTGTTTACTCATTCCTCATGTCTGAATTTGAGAGAATAAACACTTCGGTGTTTATTCAATTAAGATTAGTTTCTTTCACTATCAACTTTTTTTAAATGTGCACACAGCAAATGATGTTTGTTTAAAGTTGTTATGGCTTTGAGGACGTTAATCCCTTATACAGTAGTCCTAATAAAAATAACGTTGTTCTCGTGAATTCTCGCTACATGTGGCATCTGAATGAAGAGTGATTTACCTACCCATTACTGATATGATGAACTGAACATGTTCGCTTATTTCGCAGAAGAGCAACATCTTCCCCCCCATGCAGTAAAAAAAGCAATTTTTAAAAATTATTTTCCAAACACAAACACAATTTAAAAGCTACACCTTGTTTTCATCATTATGATTACTCTAAATGTGCATTGATGCAGTAACACAAGTAAAAGCTGTTACGTCTGCATTTGAATTGAAAGAACAAATGTCCTCCAAATATACCAGTAGGATTTTAGTTAAACCCATTCAAATGTAATTCAATTGAATCCAGCATTGTGGCACATTTAAATGTATAGCATCCAGGGTCAGCAATTAAAACAATTGAGTATTTTCAAAACAGAATCCTGACTAAACCGTGACATATCCCCGTCTGTAATAATATTAAAGTTATGTTCCTCTGATCTTACCTATAGTCAAAATAATTCACATTTTAATTATGCTTTTTTAAATTTAAAAATAGGGTTTATTTTTGTATAAATTAGGTACAATTCAATAATGCCAACAGATTTGGGTCTAGATTGAAGCATTAAATAAACAGTCAAAACAGGACAAGAGTTGCACAGTTCTTCTGCCCCCCCAGTGATCCCTTCAGATTTTGTTGTTGTTGTGTTTCCTGTTGGTGTTTGTTGTGTTGCAGGAGCTGGTGTTAGCAGCAGGAGCTGGTATCATGTACCTGAGCAGATCTCCATAGTGGGTTTCACAGCAGAGCGGGGCTGTTGATTATAAGGCTCTGCAGTAGGGATGCTCATTAATCACCTCGCTGCTGATAATCTCATTTAGTGCCGCCAAATTACCTCAGGCTATTGCATGTGTGCACGTCTTGTGTGTGTGTGTGTGTGTGTGTGTGTGTGTGTGTGTGTGTGTGTGTGTGTGTGTGTGTGTGTGTGTGTGTGTGTGTGTGTGTGTGTGTGTGTAAACATTCACCCCTAATTATCGCCCATTACTTGCAGTCAACCTCCCATCTTCTCATTCTCACCATCCGTGTGCAAACACACACACACACACACACACACACACACACACACACACACACACACACACACACACACACACACGCACACACACACACACACACACACCAGATATTATTGATCTACAGATAATGGTCTGCCTCCACAGCTGAGGGAGGGTGCTTGAGGTTTAATGACTCAATAATTACTAACACAAACAGAAGAGGATCAGTCCCTCGTGCCACTCGTGTCCTCACAGGTTGGTCTCTGCTGCCATCTATCAGTCAGAGGGAAAAGTGACGGAATAAACATCATCTCCTCCTGCAGTCTGCAGAGGGCGACACTGAGGTCTAAATTGGGCCGCAGAAGAAGAAGCACTAATATACTTTTAGTAAAACCAGCAAAACTGCTTTTTAAAAATACTCTATAAGAAGTATTATCAAGAGTGCATTTAAAAATGTAATGTTTATGTATAATTATGCAGAATTGACTTAGTGGTAGATTAAAGAGTTGTCTTGTCAGCAGGGCCGTCCCTCCCTACAGGCCATTCATGCAGACTGCGTGGGGCCTCACCTTGCGGAGGGTGCCTTACCTTGCGGAGGGTGCCTCAACTGAGCCGAAAATGCGGCGCACCTATGCGCTTATGCGACGCAATTAGTGTGGCGCGGCACAGCTCCACTAGCACCCGTCCCCCCCCGTCCCCCCCGTCGACGCTCGCGAAACAGAGGGCCTCATCATATAACTTTGCGTGGGGCCTCATGTTAGCCAGGGACTGCCCTGCTTGTCAGTATTAAGTAAGAGTTCAAGCTAATGGTATCTGCTCTGCTGTTTTAGAGTTTAATCTGTGACAATAAATCTGATTTTATAAGTCAATCACAGCATCACAAACATTCTTATAATGCATTTCAATTATTTTCACAAAGGTAAACTTAGAGTTATATGCACTCAATTGTGTTCAACTATCATAACACTTCATAACTGCTGGCACTTACTGACATTTTCTTTTTTGAAGGACCATAGAGTATTATCATTTCCACAGTTTCAATACATATTGTTCTCTCTATAATGCCATAAAATGAATTATATTCAAATACACATTATAATCATAATCAAAATATTATAAGGATTTGTTTCATTCTGTGGTTATTTTCTTGATTATCATATATGCAGAGACACATGCATCAATGTAGAGAGATGTCAGATTGATGGTTAGCTGCAGCACTAACTCCTAGCTGTAAGGGGTTTGTTTGCTTTGCTCAAGGGTATGCAGTATTTTAACCAGCAACTCTCTGGTCTCAAAGCCAAGTCCCTGCAGACTGATGATGATCTGCTGCCAGCCAATTTAGTCATTTCTCATCACAGAAATACGGTT
The DNA here is from genome assembly GCF_902827165.1 of Trematomus bernacchii. Classification (NCBI taxonomy): domain Eukaryota; kingdom Metazoa; phylum Chordata; class Actinopteri; order Perciformes; family Nototheniidae; genus Trematomus; species Trematomus bernacchii. The sequence continues at coordinate 4,705,452 of NW_022987564.1, read as the reverse complement.
ACCAGGAAAATGAATAACATTTCTCTGCAGCTTCATGTTGGAATCGAACCTGGTGTCTGTGAATTGTCATAGTAGCACACACTGGTGAAGCTAATTTAGCTAACAACAGTTCAGTTAAAAATAATCACATTAACAGAAGGCAGTCATTTTTACTAGTTTACACTAAAGTGCTTTTCCTGCTACGACAAGCTGTGAAAAGTATTTGTATTTATTATCAAATTAGGGTGGATAGTGCTGCTACATACAACATATTTTCATCACTGTTTAATTAATGAACAAGTAAAAACAAGCTCGCTTTTTTGTGTGTTTTAGGTTAAAAAAACGACTAAAGTAACACTTATTATCATGTTGTGTTTTCTTTTTCTTGAGGGGCAACATGTTTGCGATGGTTTTACACAAATAGTGTCTTCTCTTAGTGATATCTATCTCATGCAAAATGCACATACAACTCAGAATATCCTGGATCACATTCCCCTTTCAATTCCCCAACCAATCTGAAATCTCACCTTCATTATAATTCTGATTCGGTGTCATCCAGGTCTGCTGAATATCATTACTGACTTCAAAGCCGGAGACAGAGGAGGACTTTAATCAGAAAGTTACCCAGCGATGGTGAGGCTCTGTAACCTCAGGGAAGTCGAGTGCAGCTGACTCCAACCAAATGAATATGGAGATGAAGTGTCGTGCATGAGGGGAGACTTGTGATAAGTGGAGGATGAAGGTGTATCTCTGAAGTGTCAGAGTTTGTGCTGCACTTCTTCGGTTGTACTTGTAAGGAGCTGTAGTTTGAACAGAGCTGCAAGGATGGTCAAATTATCAAAAAAGCAATGTACAAAACTCATTAACAACTGTTTTGATGATGAATTAATGGTCATTTCTTACAAAAATGGCAGAAAATGCTGTTTTCAGCCGTTCAAATGTGCTAATTTACTGCTTTTCTTCTATATATCAAAAAAGAAACTCAGTATCTCTGTGTATTTTATAAACAGAATGATTAATCAAATTATCTAGATGATCAAGGATTCAATGGTTTTATTGTTGTATGCACATTAGCTACAGCGTAGTTGTTACAAATGGAAATCTTATATCAGGCTCCTCCAACAGTGCAACATACTATGTACTTAAGAATACAACTAAAAAGATATAAAATAGTGCAAGAAATATTGCAAGTTACATTAAAATACGTAAAATAATAGGCTAAATAATTGATAAAGAAAGTAACTGTTAGCCCTAGTTAAGAGAGTTTGAGAAGAAATACATAAAGCTACAATGAATCACACTTAAATTGAGACAAATAGGATATTTAACACATCAAAACAATATCCTCTATGTGCAAGCTGCTAAATGACCACCAGGGGGCAATCTTGTTACACCCAGTGAGTTTTATAGCTTACTTTTCAAGGCCAGAGAAAGACCCAGGAAGTGTGTTTATTGCTTTTTCCTGGAGGATTTCAATAAATGGTAAAATGATTAGACTTCTTAATTAGAGGCACTGAAGCCTGATCTGCAAACCAAGTGTTTAATATCGCTTGAGGACGAAGACACATCGAACATGAGTGAGTGAGCATCTAATTAGATAAAGAGCAGCATTCAAAATCAGTGCACTCTGACATTGATAAGGGATATTGTGTTATTGGAGGCTCTTATAATGTCATTTTAGCATTTTACGCTAGCTGCAGAGGACACCTAAGGGTTAAGAGTGAATAGAGAGACATGAAAGCCAGAGGGAGAAGAGAAAGAGCAGCAAAGGGCGAGACAGAGTGATAAGGTGACAAGTTGTCCTTGCATGGTGTCTACATGGCGTCCATCCCCCTGACGACTCAAATCGAGACCTAATAAAAATGCAACAGGGCAACGTCCTCCCTCTCGTTGCACACCTCCCCCCTTCTTATCTATGTTCACGCTTTACTCTCCAAACACGCAGTCACCCTCCTTCCTCCCTCATCAGCCAGATAAAAAAACTCTTTTTCTTTCAGTTCCTCTCACCCTCCTCTTGAGGAAACGTGACCCCGGGGGCTTCACGAATGATCTCATTTCTGCTATGCAAACAACATCATGTACACCGAGGCACAGAAGCAGCTTTGAAAGAGACTACCTCTGTGTGTGTGTGACTACAAGTGTGTGTGTCTGCATAATGGAGTGACAAATTGGCTATTTTGTTCTAATAATAACATATCACAATGATTTTCCACACCTATCTGATTGATTGCCATGCTAACATTGGCCTGGCAACCACACAACTCCCTTTCGGCTGGCTGAAAATCTCATTCAACAGGATCAGGCTTTACTCGTTTAACCTAAGGAAAACACAAAAAAAGACGATTAAAATCAATCACCGTGTAAATCAGCGTAACTTAAGGTGCTGCTTTTAATCTTGTAAGTGTTGGAAATACTTGATGTCTAGATTGACTTTGTTAACAAATGTTCAACAGGGACTCACACAGAGCAGAAGCTGCTGGTGCTGTGCTCTTGCTGGGTTGAAACTTCCAGGCATGTTGCACTTCCACCACACCCCAATCAGTGATGTCACAGCGGGGGGGGGGGGGGGGGGGGGGGGGGGGGGGGGGCTCCCCATCAGCTGTCAGAGTCACCTGCTGGGACATCACTGATTGGAGACACAAAGTTTCAGTCACCAGAAAGTAGACCAGCACAACTTGTATCCTGTGTGTTTAAGGCCTAATCCTAGAACTTCTTCTGTGATGCTTATTTTAAGGTTCATATTTGTATTTTGTGTCTCAACTGTGACGTGTTCAAAAAGCTCTTTATTTTTATCATACTGCTCTGATTGGTTAGCCGGCCGGCTCTGTTGTGATTGGTCAACTGCTAGCTGTCCCGCCCCTTAGCCTATCACGTACAATGTGTTGTAACGCTAGCCAATATAAGCGTGTGTTGCATAGTGATGTCACTATGTCATTGAAGTAAACAAAGGACACCAATGGAGGCGTTTCAGGCAGGGACCAGACCATTTACAGTACAAGCACAGAAACCTCTATAAGACACTACAGGAAAGGGAAACCCCAAAAAGCACAGGAGGGCCTCTTTATCATGGTTAAATATCATGTTAAAAGTATAATATGTGAAATATTTGTACAATATTTAGCTGGTTGTGAAGGAAAGAAATGTAATGCAGCTTAAAGAGTTATTTGTGAGAGTGCGTTTCATGAATTTGGGCAAACAAAAAAAAACAAATTAAGGACTAGTCAAACATGTAAAGCAACAGGTCAAATATAAAGAAGAGACTGTTTTTTTTTATTTCAGCATTAATGCATATCATGACACAGAAAATGTAAGACAGTTTAGGACGGTCTTTGGTTATAACAAAACTTCCAGCAACCTGGGACCCATATAACACACGGGCATATTGTGCTTACTGTAGATCAATGCTTTGTCTTAAATCCTGCAAAATCATTGTGAGGGTATTAAGGGGAAGCCATTGGTCATACTTTCTGGCAAATCCCCTTCTGATAGGAAGAAGCTCAGCTGCACTGTGGGGAAGTGAGTGTGTTAACGGATGTTAATTATGAAGTGTTTTTATCCAGCTTGCAGCATAACATGAATATAAAATGATTTTGCTCTCATCCTCTTTACGGACATCGATCCTATAGCCGAACAAATGTCCATCCTTTACACTGCTAGTGTTGCTAATGTTGCTCATCTGTTATAATACTGGGATGGAGATGGAGAGGGCAGTTAGCGGGACCTCGTATGAATTAGCCTTTTATTTTTGCCAGCTTACTTTTTAAATGCTACTACAGTATGTGGGACTAGAGTACACTGGCTGGGCTCACACCTAATCTGACAATGACACCGGTTCATCCAGAGGCTTTATTTCGTATTAGCTGTGTGACTCATATGCCCTTGTGCTCATCGGTACCCTGCAATGTACTCTGGTCCTCAGAGAGCAGAGTAACATTCATTATGGACTCGCCCCGGGGTAAGTCATCAAGGTTGGAGGGAGATGGTTGAGGTTTAAAATTAAGAAGTGTAGAAGAAGAGTTCACTGTTTCACCTCGCGTTAAGGCCTCCTCTCTTCTCCCATTCATTTTCCATTACCTTCTCAGGTAGATCTTGTACTTAAGTAAAAGTAGAAGTACCAGAGTGTAGGAATACTCTGTTACAAGTAAAAGTCCTGCAATCAAAATGTCACTCAATAAATTACAAAAGTATTAGCATCTAAATATACTTAAAGTGGACCTATCATGCTATATTTCAATAATATAGTGTAGGACCATACCTATATAAGGCATATTTATACTTTTTCTTTTTCAAAATACCAAACAGATCATGCATTTTAGCCATGCCTCATTTCGCTCAATTTGCACTTTTTTAGCTCTGTTTTTGCAAGGGCAGATTCAGTGAGAACAGCACCATCTACAGGCCTGGCATATGTACTACAGCGTCTCCAGCGCTTTCGAACGGCAATGGCCGTGGCTGTCTCCTCCTGATTGGTGGAGTTGGCCCAATAGCTGTAGCGCCACCGTCCTGACGTCAGGACAGTGTTCAAATCTGGATCAGTTTTTATCAGATCCGTTGCAGCCCCTTTTTTAGAGATTTGGGTATGGAGGAAAATAGAGAGGGTTGTGTTTTCTGACACTTGGTGAGTTCCCTGGAACACCGGGGACACATATTCATGTATAAAAGACGTACAAAAATGCATTTTGCATGATAGGTCCCCTTTAAAGTAATACAAGTAAAAGTACTCATGTTGCAGATTGGCCCATTTCAGAATAATATATAATATATGTTTTGATTTTAATTATTGATCATTAAAGTGTTATCAAAGCTGCTAAAGGTGCAGCTAGTTTGAATGACTTTGTATACTGCAGGGTAGATTGTAAATTTACTCCAGGTGGAACTAAAGTCTGATTTAAGTGTGTATCATATTTCACATCATTAATCCAAATCTGTAAAGTAACTAAAGGTATTAAATACAAGATTTACCTCTGAATTGTTGAGAGTAGAAGTACAAAGTAGCAAAACATTGAAATACTCTGAATCTAAAATCTACTCCTTCGTTACTTTACACCACTGCTCCTGAAGTCTGGTGTTTGTATTCACTTCTCCAGCAGTCCCTTTCATCATGTTTTCCACACCGCCATCCTCCTGCTCTTCTTCTTCTTCTTCTTCTTCCTCCTCCTCCTCCTTCCCCTCCCACCCCTGCTCGCTGCCTTTGGTTTCACTTCCCAGACAGACCAGAGACAGAGCGAGAGATCCCCCAGACACAGTAGATCAGTGGCGGTGATAGGAGAGTCGGGGAGAGGAAATTACACGGCTGTGCTCACCGCCAGCAGATTTCTTATTTCTAAAAGCCTCTCATTCCCACCTCTCATCTTGATTTCTAGAGCTCTGATAAGTTCCACTGATGCCGACTTGAAAGGAGAGGCTGGTTGGCAACGATTCGGCGTCTCTCTCTCATTCTCCATTCTGCTTTGTGTGAGCGATTACCACTTAATAAAGCATTACCTCCTGCACTCAGCTCCCTATTACCAATCGTTTATATGAGGAGTCATTGTGGTGAATAGCAGCCATGGCAGTCAATGGGACAGCATTTGCTTTTTCTGTGCAGAAGCAACCATACTGTCTTCATCATGCCCTTGTGTGACCTCTGGACAGGGTGTGTGTGTGTGTGTGTGTGTGTGTGTGTGTGTGTGTGTGTGTGTGTGTGTGGGGTGGGGGGGGTGGGGGGGGGGGGGATTTGGGTGGCATCCGATAGGCATTTGTGTGCTGGATGAGTGACAGAAAAGAGCATCTGTCAGAGAAACCCACTAGCAGACAACTCATACATTATTCAATAAATGGAGGCATAATACAGGCAGGAGGTGTGTGCATACGTACGTGTGTGTGTGTGTGTGTGTGTGTGTGTGTGTGTGTGTGTGTGTGTTTCATGACTTGTGTTCAAGTGAAATGTGAGCCAGAGACCAATGAATGAGGTTACATAATTGACATGAAAACAAAAGATGAACAATTGCCACTCTTAACAAGAGTATTAGGCTACCTCATGCCAACACCTGGATACAAATGGAACGATTTCCTGTATCATTACGGAGAGTCGTGCACCTAAAAGCATATCAGAAAGAAAACAATGTTTTGAGCATGCATGCATAAGTGATTCCAAAATAATGGAGGATAATCCTGAATATGCAAGTCTGTTTTGTTTCTCTCCCTTTTTTCCATTATTATTTTGGGGTTTTTCTTTCCTGTAGTGTGTTATATTGTTTATTTGTGCATGTAAATGTTCTGAAAAGGCTAAAATCCTAAAGGTTGACCAATCACAACAGAGCCGTCCAGCTAGCCAATCAAAGCAGACTGGGCTCTGGTTTCAGACGGAGGGTGAAAAGAGTAGTATGAGAAAAATAATATTTTCAGAATGCTATCTCAGAGACTGCAACTACATAATCAGTATTAAAGATGTCGAAAATAAAACGTATATATTCTAATATCTACTGAGTTTTACCCCTCTTTTATGAAGCAGTACTAACTGGAGGTCCATTATCCACTTCAGTGCATTTTGATGCTAACAGGTATTGATGGTTGAAGCATCCAGAACGACTTTTGCCATCTGTCTGTTCCTCTTCTTCTTCTCCCCAGAGACAGACACGTTCCTCAGCATTCCTCAGACGTCACGCGGGGGGGTCGTGATGACATTGTCGCAGCGACCCTTGACCCCTCCTGTCACTGAACACATATCCCCTTCAATCCAGCAGCGCTCTTCTCCCACTTACTCCATCCCCCACTTATCTTCCTTTTAACCAGTTACTGCCTCTGATGCCTGCTGCTCTGGCTGTCGTATCAGTTTAATGAAAGAAAAAATGGGTTTTATTGGAGAATGAATAAAGAAATATGTGTTTCCTTTGGCTAGAAGTTAAACACCCTAACCATTATAATTTACAATCATTTCTAACTGTAAACAGGCACAGGAATGAATAGAAAGAAATGTATCAGTGTTCCAACAACAATCCATATACAGCACAGTTTTGATGTATGTACACATTTAAAATACAGACATTAAATTGACACCCATGATCAATACTCTTTTTCATTGTGAATGTTCCTCCAGTCTGAATATGCAAGTGTACAGTAGCTCACCTTTATCCTGAAATACAACAGTATAATGTAGTTTTACACAAAACTACACTCAGCAGCTAAAAATTATATATATGAGTTTGTCTTCTGTGTTACTGACAAGCACCTCACATTTTCAGCTTGATGTCTATTAGCCCATATGTAGGTGCTGTCTTCCTTGATCTCAGGAAGGCTTTTGACACTGTTGACCACCAAGTGCTCCTTACAAAGCTGACGTATTTCATTTTTTCGGCAGATTCAATACAGTGGGTTAAGTCTTACTTATCGAACAGAAAACAGTGTGTTTTGGTCAACGGTGCCAAATCCCCCTACCTTGTGAACCCTGTTGGGGTTCCACAAGGTTCCATTCTTGGACCATTACTGTTTTCACTGTACATTAATGACTTGCCTAATGTATGTCCTGAGTTGAATGTGCAAATGTCTGCCGATGATGCGGTCATCTTTGTACACGGGAAAAATACTGAAATAATCACATCCTGTCTCTCAAATGCTTTGGACAAGGTTCAACACTGGCTGAACAACATGTGCTTACAGTTAAATGTAAAAAAAACAGTATGCATGATGTTCATTAAACGACCAGTCAAAATCGAAGGATCCAATGTGTTTTTAAATGGAGCAGAATTAGAACTAGTCTCCCACTTCAAGTATCTTGGAGTCATATTGGACTCTAACTTGACTTTTAAGAAACATATTAAGAAAGTATCCAATACCATTAAATTCAACTTGCAACATTTTAAACAAATCAGACCTTTCTTAACTGTCAGTGCTGCAAAGTCATGCCTCCACTGTATGATTCTATCCCACATTGAATACTGTTTGACAAACTGGTCGTTTGCTTGTGCCACAAACCTGAAACCAATAGAACAGCTGTACAAGAGAGCGATCAAGAGGGGCGTTCACACCAAGTTATTTTCCCACAATAGTTCATGAGAACTCAGTTCATGAGAACTCTTTAGTTCTGATGAACTAAAGCAGATCGCGTTCACACCGCAATGAGTTCCTGGGGGTGGATTAGGCAAATGAAGCCGCTGACGTCACTTCTTCTTCTTCTGCTTTGGGTTTACTGGCAGGCCGCAAACCACTTCACGGCGTATACTGCCACCTGAAGTCCCCGGCCGGAAGTCCCCGGAGTTGGGGACTGGCTTCAGTAGAAGCTGCTGGGACTCCCAGCAGCTTCTACTGAAGCCTTCCGAATAAATCGCCAGAACGCCGACACCTCCTCATCTCCACCGCTCCCATGTTTTCTTTTGTGTTGCCATAAGTTAGTCTCTCTGCGTTTGTGCGCTGGGCTAATGCTAATGCTAATAATGCTAATGCGAGGATAATAAAATGGCGGCTTCACAAAACTTTTGGGGAGTTTTACGGGGCGTGGTTTGCATTCCGCCCAGCCAATCAAACATAGGAACCTTTTTCTCCCACGAAAGTCCCTGCTCTCTAGCAGGGACTGAAAAGGGGGTAAAAATGGTTCTGATGAACTAATTTAGTTCAGGGGGCTTTTTGGTGTGAACGCAAATATATCTGAGTTCTGATGAACTATTGTGGGAAAAGTACTCCGGTGTGAACGCGCCAAAGGTGTTTGACAGAAAGCCTTATTCATACCACCACTGTACCATCCTTAAAAAACACAATTTCTTGAGTTTTTACCATTTTAAGTCTTTTAAAAGTATGTGTTTTTTTTATAAATGTTTACATGGACTGGCCCCCACTCCCTCCCTTAGGGGAATTCATCCACAAAAAACACACTGGACGCTGCACTAGGTCAGAAATCAGAGGAGACTGTGAAGTCCACCGTAGACGGACCACTTTTGGACAAAATGTCTCCCAACTGAGATACTGGATTGTCCCACTCTCAATAGTTTTAAAGGTCAACTCAAAGAATGGTTGAGAAACAAACAGACGTGCAATCACCGCTAAATGCACTTTAACACAGGGGTATCTCCTCTTGCACTTTATGCATCTCTTTTATCTTCTCTTGCACTTTATATATCGTAGCTGCTATATTGTACTGCCATGTGGTAAATACTTGTGTGTGCTGCTCATGCTCTTTCTGCATATCATGTATTTATTTGTTGCTATGTATATAAATGTCATGTTCTTAAATGTTGTATGTGAGGGACTACGGATGGAAATTAGCTCAAAGCTAAAATCTGGCATATTTACACTTGAAGCATTATTTGTCTAAAGTGTTCATTAATCTGCATTTTCCCTATTCAAATAAACGATTAAAAGCTGTAGACTTTATAAGACCACCTTGGTTGCAGTTTATACATCAAATGTTCTATATATATATATAAAGTCATTCATACACCATTGAGTGGCCTTGATGTGTTTATTCCAGTTGACCTGAATCCACTAATTCAGTGCTCCCTGTAGGGTTAGAAAATAATATGTGTACAGATGTGAACACAATGCACTTCAAAATAAATACAGATGTTCTGCAAATATATGTCCGGCTAAATTAGATCTATTTGAAGTGTAAGATCTCTTTTTTTAAAGACACAGTTACCTTTAGATGATGCCGTGAAAAATCCATCCTGATTACAAATCTATAAATCTTTGCCTGAATGTGGAGACACTGCATTGACTTCTGTTCGGTTATTGGAATTAAAATTAGATTACTCGGCTTAAATACAATTTCCAATATACTGATTATTAACTGATTATCTCTCATTAGGTTAGCATGTCTGTGGGGTGTCTCCCTTGTGTTTTAAAGTAATCGTGTTTTCCGAGGGGGGGGGGGGGTTTAGCCACTGGTAATCCAATGATCTGTTGCTACTGGGTTTCATAATCAATTTCTTGCCAGTCCATTACACCAGTGATGTGTAGGTAGTGAGCGGAAGCCTGTGTCAGTCTGGGATGAGTGAAAACATTACAGGGATTTCCATAAAAACAGCGTCCATACTCCCTGATGTCATTTAAGCTGTTAATTGAATTGATGGCGCATCTGCTGCCTTATGAAAGGACATAAGACCTTTTTCCTGGTGCCCTCATACTGTGCCCCGCTCGCTTTTTATCCTCTCTTTATATCTAGCACTTTGTCAGGATATGGAAACAAACGATATGATGGATAACGGAGCAGACACTCACACAGAGCAATGTGACCCAGGTATGAACGGTGGGTCATTTGCAGATGGTTACAGAATAAATGTAAAACACTCCCTGCCAGCTTTATTAGAAGCTCGGCTGACAGTGACAGCGAACAGCTGGTTGCATTTTCAAATGTTCAGTCATCATTCACTCATTTACTTTTCATTACATCGGGCCAGAAGGGCACTAGGATTTCATAAGAGAACATTTTGTATTATGTAAACCTTTTCAGATTCAAACCAAAATGTTCCAGGCTGTTTTTTTGGAAAGATTTATATTATATATTTATTGACAAACAAACAACCGAAAGAACGATTGAACAAAAAAAAAACTCCTCTGCTAAGGTCATTAATATGTAGAGGACTAAATAGACAATTTTGGATTGTGATTGGATTGATGTAATCAGATCATTCCTCTTATTTAGCCGTCACAATTAACCTTTTTCATCCCCGTACGCATATTTCATCATGGTAGGGAGAAAAAAATTGTTAAACTCAGTCTTTGTGTAAAATACATTAATTGTAAAATGCATTGTGGGATAATTTAAGTACAATATACATAATATAATAAAACTCACATTATGTTAGACTTTCTTAACAACCCAACCCAATGCTGAACATAGCAATGGTTTGGGCTAATTCATAATAAGATGATTAAATGCTTCTCTTGAAGGAAACACTTACTATCCGTAAGGTTTCTTGACAGCGATAATTCTGTGTGTAATTCATGAGAACTTCCTCAAAGAGTTAGAATCTCTTTGCGATCCCACTTCTTACAACAAAAGGAACAAAAGTTGCTAAAACACAAATGTATTTACAACCTCAAAACTATAGTCACAAATAACAAAGTGCAAACTGAAATGGTCAGACAACAACAATACAGGTACCTTTTCGTCTTATTTCATTCCATAAAAAGCCATTATTTGCACAGTTTAGCACGTTTTCACATGACACTGGCAGGCATGACAACGAGGAACAGTCTCAGGTGTTTCAGAAGTGTCCGATGATGTATGTCGACAGCAAATAACCCGGTGACTTCAACTTGCAGTGTAGCAATACTGAGAGAAGGCTCAGCCTCTGAAAAGCCATGTGAGATGAGGGATAGCAGCATGTCAGAGTGTGTGGAGGGAGCCATGTGAGGCAGGGCATAGGCAGGGGCACAGGGGAAAAGACGAAGATAGAAAAGGGGGTGAATGAGGAAGGGATAGAGAGCAGAGAGCGATGCAGAGAGACGTGGGCGCTTTGCCGTGGTTCAGCGAGTATTGATCTGGTGTCAGGTGCTAGAAGATGGATCGTGAACCCTCCTTGTGTCTTCTCCTCCTCCACCTTCCCCCACATCTATCCCTCCTTCCCTTTCTTCATCCAGCCATTCCTCTCAGAGCTCTTTACAGCCCTGTCTTTCAGGAGAGCTTGAGGAGGTACAGATTTGAATTCCTCTCCTCCTTTGTCTCCTCCCTTCCCTTCCCAAGTCCCTGAACGTCTCTCCATCTCTGTCCATCTCTCCAGCTGGCTCCACCCTGAGCTCGTCTCCATCATTTACATTTTTGTGTCACGTTTCTCCATGGCAAACGTACAAACGCACACTCATTGAAATGAATGAAGACAAAAGAACGTTCCTTTGTTTGTGTTGGCTTGTGAAACACAACATGTCACTCCTTGGTTGCCATGGTAACCTCCATCATCTAGAGTTGGAAAGTGCATGTTTCCATTTCTTGTACAAACAAACATCGCCTCATCTTGCACAAATTCCCATCCCCCTCTCTGTGTTTTATTCACTCTTTTTTCGTTTTTTCAGAAGATACTGAGTTTAATCCATATCTTTGTTTTTGGTTCAGAAAAAAGACACCACCCTCCGCATAGCAGCTCAGTCCCAAATCACTTCAATGTGTGCAGAAATTCAAAACTAGACGGACCTGCCATGCCATTTAGATTTGCTAATCTGAAATTGGATATAGCTGTTAGTGGGAGGGGTTTAGTGAAGGATCGATGTACACACACTTTATATAAAACATTATCCAGCTGTCATTAGCACTTTTACTTTCGTATGTGTGCTTGCTACTAATCCTGGTGGAGTGCTGATATAAACAATTATATTGTACCTGTAACCTTCAAGAGATCTTCAAAGTCAAAGCGACAAAGAAAGGAAGGGTGATGTGGAGATGAGGCAGAGAACACACACATATGAATGCATGTATACACACACTAACAGGTAATCGGCACGCGTTGTGTCCTGCGGAGGAGGCCGGCTCGACTTCAGATGACATGGGGGGGAGGTTGATGAGGAAGACTAATAAAGGGAAGGGAAAATGCAAGTTTTGCCTGCAGACAACTCGACATGGCGAGAGAGTTTTCTATGGCTGCAAGGACTTGAAAGTTGCATTTGCGTGTGTGTGTGTGTGTGTGTGTGTGTGTGTGTGTGTGTGTGTGTGTGTGTGTGTGTGTGTGTGTGTGTGTGTGTGTGTGTGTGTGTGTGTGTGTGTGTGTGTGTGTGTGTGTGTGTGTGTGTGTGTGTGTGTGTGTGTGCCTGTCATAATCTGTTACAAAGCGATTGGTTGACATTTAATCAGTAATTCATCAATTTGTGTGTGTGTGTGTTCATTCCAGTAATAAGAGTCATTTTATGGACTTAGAAAACAAGATGATGTAATCACATGGGTGCCCTTCACTACTGTACATTACATTCATCACATTCATTTACTCAGTTGGATGTAATGCATGTGTGTCCTTGAAGCAGCTCATTCATCACCTTGTTGTTTAACCTGTTGCTAGGGTCTTTGTCTCTCACCATTACGTCATTTACTGTGTCGTAGTCACTTGTGTTAAGTATCTGATTGCAGATGTTATAAATCTGCTTTGATTGGTGATGCAAAAATGATGCCTCAGATCAGTAAAGGTCAAAGCAAAAGTCCCATATTGTAAACTGTATAATTTAAAAACTGTAAAATGCATCGTAACATAAAGGAGGTCTACGTTTTCAGCGTTAGAACGAGCATAATATTTTAATAAAGTGCTAATTTGGTTAATACATACTATCAGTAGCTCCACATGGGACACTCTACCTATTAAAAAACTATAGTTCAAATTCATTAATCATCATCGAAATGTGGTTTTCACTTACAACTTAAACTGAATCCTAACAATTAAAATGTTAATGTTTTTTACAAGCAATAGATCAAATAACTGTATGCAGAAGGAGTTGCTGGCATGGATGATCCCAGAGGGAATAATCATACCTTGTGGGAGGCATTTTAGTACCTTCAGCCCATTGTTTTGGTTTATGGATTGTTTTAGTGTTTGATTCCCCTCACTGATTTCATCAACACTTTTATCACAGCAGCAGGCGGCTGTTTTTAGTATTAACTAAAGCTCTTATGAAACCTCCAACACACTTTCAACGCAGCATCAAACCACGGGCAGATACATTGAATGACTAGCTAATGAATTTGGTGAAGCATTTTGCAGAAACAAATATTTTTCTCAGTAGTTGGTAGACTAAATAATAATGAATTTGTCATGGGGCACGCTACATGACTGCTTATGTTGCTCTGTGTCAGCTGAATGTGTAAATAAGCAACTGCTTGTACATTTATAAGATTGAGTGTTATGTGTTCAGCTTAGGAGTGGCCAAGGAGAAAATCAATTATTTGAGTTAGTATTTGCACATTGCCCTAAACAACATGTTAGTAGCCTTTATTTTTCTTTCTATTCTTGTATATTTTGTAGTTTTGTTTTATTGTTAAATGCCTTTTATGCTGCTGTAACAACAACAATTTCCCAATTTGGGATCAATAAAGTACTATCTATCTATCTAGTGACCTTTCATTGACTTGCTAAAGATTTTCGGGGTCAAATTTTGTAACGTCACCAGTGCGATTAAGAATCTAAATCAGATTAGATGATGAGCACGTACTTATGTGTCCATGAACATGCAAAAAATACGTCAACATGTTTGCTAATACCAGACAAGACGTCAAGAAATCAATGCTTTCACTGCAACAATCTGTTGTAATGTTAGTGTTTTGTATTTGCGTGCAATAAAGGCACGTTGGTTTGTCAATGCACATGTTTGCTGTCTTTGTGTACGTAAACACTGAAGCCGTGCATATGTATGCACACACAGTTGGTTGTGTTTGTGCCTACGTAAGTGTTTGTGTGCATGTTTGCATGAAAGGATCAACAGTGTTTGGACAGAAAGGATAAACTGTGCTTAAGCTCTCTGGGGTTAACATGATGAGAGTCTAAAAACAGAAACTCATTCATGTAACATGCAGTTAACACACATGGGGGATTTATCTTTAAGCAAAAGTACCAAAAAATGACGCACATTGACAGAGTCATATGTACTGGTTTAGCACATGGTGTCACATCTTTCATACTGCGTCTGCATGTGTCACATGTTATGCAATAGTGTTAAAATGACAGCATCTCACCTCAATATATGTGCATTTATGTGTTTTTGTTTTACATTTGCATGAATAACGATAAAGAGAACGTTCTTGTTGTGCTGCAAATAAAACAAGCACGTTTTAAATAGAAAATGACTTTTTTATCAGCAGAAAGAGTCCCCACAGTGATCAATCTGCTGAAGGCAATTTTGCATAAGAAAGCCAAATTCTCTGCTATCTGTGAGGCTGCATTTGTCTCTGTTACACATAATCTTCCTCATCCATCTTCCTGACGTTAAGACAGGAAATTAATTATGAGGCCCACTTCCTGTTTAATGAATTCGCAGACACACGCAAACACAGGCATGCATTATAGGCGAGCGAGCACGTGGACTCATGGAGTTCGGCACATTCATGCACGGTACTGCACCTAGATTCAGAGCTGCATGGTGATGATGCGTTCATGTGCACCTGGAGAGCATGACGTGGACGGGTTTATCGGGGGCACATGGACAAGAGATCAGGAGAAGAAGCGAATGTACGGTGGCCGAAAGGTGCAAACGCATTACAACGGCCCAAAACACTTACACTAAAAGAACTGTGCAGCAGTTTCAGAAACGATTAAAATACAATACACTAATTTGCTAAAACACATGCAAATGAAGCAATCTTCACCAACTTGACGAAACATGCATTACTAAAAGAAAACGCTACGAACACAAAATGCTGCAAGTGGCTCAAACCACAACAGAAACGGGGACAGTTCAAAGTGATGCACACAGCTTGTTGATGTTCGGGGTTTATAAAGTTGACCAACTGTCCCTGTTGGCAGAGTTAGCCTTTTTAATAATTGTAACGGCCCGTCCACACAGCAGCGTTAAAAAAATCTTCCAACGCTTCTGCCCATTCACTTTGAATGGGGTGACGTCACTTTGCCTCACTTTTCGCCGAACTGCATTGTGGGAAGCAGAGCGGAGATTTTCAGGATTTTCAGGATTCAAAAGTTGAGCAATGTTCAACTTTTGAAGCTGAGGTGGAAGCGTCAGCTAATCAAATCCCGTTTATGCAAATCTGACAGTTCAAGCGCTAGCCAATCAAACCGCGTGTATGCTGGGAGAGACATACCGCAGGTCATTTCCTCATATTCCAAAAAATGGAGGAGAAATTAATTATAGCGGTAGGGAATCACCCGGTGCTTTATGACCAGTCCCTATTTACCTACCCGGATACAAACCGGAGGAGCCAAGCATAGAGGGAGGTGTCAGAGACAGTGGTAGGTTTTCGCCTGTTTGGGGAGTTTATATCCAGTTTACTTCGGGCTTTTTTGCTTTGTATGTCGGGGGCGGGAGATTCATGTGATTGGTTGTTGGTCGCGTTGCTCGCAAAAAATCCCCAAGCTTCAGATACGCCCACCTCCAAGATTTTTTTAACGCTGCTGTGTGGACGCTCCGTAAGTGTTTTGTCCGTGTATTTGAAATGACTAGGTTAGCTATGTTAGTTAGCTAGCGTTAACCAGCAGATCTGCGACAACATCGGAGGAAATCATCCAATCTCATTGTTAAAAAAAGCCATTAAAACGTACATTTTAGGTAACTTTCCAGTGACAGTTGGCCAACTATTTAGTGTCCCCTGGTTTCCGTTGTGGTTTGAGCTTGTTGCAGGGTTTTGTATTTGCAGGGTTTTGTACTTGCAACGTTGTGTATGGTTCGTCAAGTTGGTAAATGTTTTCCAAATGCTGCGCACGTGTTGTCAAGATGGTGAAGATGTTTCTTTATTTGCATGTGTTTTGGCACATTTTAGTTTTTATATCTGTATAGTTTTTTTTCAGGAGGAAATCATCCAATCTCATTGTTAAAAAAGCCAATAAAACGTACATTTTAGGTAACTTTCCAGTGACAGTTGGCCAACTATTTAGTGTCCCCTGGTTCCCGTTGTGTTTTGAGTTTGTTGCAGTGTTTTGTATTTGCAACGTTGTGAATATTGAATGTTTTCCAAATGCTGCACATGTGTTGTCAAGATGGTGAAGATATTTCCTTATTTGCATGTGTTTTGACACATTTTTGTTTTTATATCGGCATCGTTTTTTTTTCAGCACGTTTCTATTGGAAATATTTTGGGCTGTTGAAACGCGTTTGCACCAGACGGCCACCGTAAGACAGAAAGTGTTACATAATGACACATCAAACTATGAATAATGTATTGTCTGTGTTTACTGTTGTGTATGAATAATGCACTGAGTGTCTTTGTACGTTTGTGGGTGGATAAGGGTGCCTCTGAGTGGTGTCCCCATGAGGTGGTGGATGTTTAAGTGTGTGTGTGTTCGTGTGTAACAGAGATCAAACAAACCCAGACAGACAGTAGTGGGTGAGGCAAGGTTCTCAGGATTTGCTTTGAACCGGCAAAGTAAGGGAGAGCAAGCAAGAAAAAGATAGATGGATGAGAGAGGAAATACGAGGGGTAAATCAAAGAGCCAGCCTTCACTTTGCCATGTTTCATCTTCTCTCCCTGTGACATTTCTCCTCACTTCATTTCAGGGTCACACGCCATGCACTTCCAGAGATTTATTTTTGTAAATTATTGATTTTTTTTGTAATTAGAGCTGCGCCATAATCATTTTGAGACTGTGTTTTATCTCCTAAAGAGAACAACACTGCAAATACCAGCCCTCCAGGAACATAAGCCTTTAATAACCATAATCCAAATATCAAATAATTAAACTGAACTAAGTCTGTTACAAATAAAATATGTATTACCAACAACATGTTCAATAAAGCAGCTATTTCTACCCGGGCTAACTGAACTATAAAACTGGAACTGGGTCAAACATTCACTGACTGACACGTAAAAGTGGCCATCAACAGAATCTATCATGCTGTGAATTCACTCATGTTGGGTCTTTTGTCCGATGGGTGCCTCTGCATGCACAACTCAATGAATGAAAGCCTGGACCAAAAAAAGTATGATTCTGAAATTACGATCATAACACAAAGTCAAGTCAAAGTCTTTCAAATGTCTTATTCAAAGTTGCAAATAAGCTACGACACAACTTGCAACAATTATATTGAGTTAGAAAACGTTGGTACTAGACGTTCAACAGATAAGATAAGAGTGTGTTTGCTACCTTTTATCCACTCGTCCCTCTCTATGCACATGTCTTATAAAATAGATTTGCAAAGTTTTCTCTTTGACTTTTTTCAAGATCCTTTTGTTCATTGTCCTGGAAATTCTTTTTATTTTGTCCTCGGCACACATTGTTGAAGAACTTCTACAATGTGTTAAATCAGATTCGACTCAACACCTTGCAAAATAGTAATGCTGTTTTATTTCACTAAACCTGTAAAGGTTCGGGACGATTGGTACAACACAAACAGAGTTAAAATAATGTATCTACAAACTTTAAACAATAGAACTGTTGGAGAAAATACAAGGTGTCTCACTATTATGGGTTTCTGATGGGCATGCTACTGTGTGTGACTTTGCACTGTGTGACCTTGCAGCTGCCTCTTCGTAGATAGGAGAAGGCAGGGCATAATTCATGTTGTTGACACCATCGAGAGCACACACACTTTGTCTCCTCTCCTCTTTGAGGGGCAAAGAGCAACATTGCTTTTCCAGAGATGTCCCGACACCTGATGACGCCCAAACCGATTTACGACACTGTTTGGTACCTCCTGTCTTTATACTATATAAGCTTGATGTTACTTCCTGCTCCCTTGAGCAGCATACCTCATGTGTGTGAGTTGAACCATATCCTTTGTATGTGACTTAACTCTGCTCCTTCTTGCAAGAATAAATCAGTACCTGACTATTGATTCTCAACCCGGTGTCGAGTGATATTTTCCTAACAAGGACAGCATGGTGTCCGATATAGACATATTTTTCAGTATCTTAAGAATTGTAGTTTCTATTTTATGTATAATTGATGAATAATTAAAGAGCAGCATGTCATTCTTACATATTGCTTCATTAAATCTTGAAGTGCCCCTCAAGCAGCATTTGACAGCGGCTACAATTGTTCACTTGATCTCATGTTTCCTCTTTCATTTAGGAACATTACACGACATTAAATATTAATGCCCCAGTCTTGGTTTGTGTACATTTGGCGGCAAGACAACCATGTTTTACAAATCACCAATTTCCCTTTGAACTATGGGCGAGGCCCTCAGGAAGGTCTCACAGAAAGAGTGCATATTTGTAACAGGAAAGTGCAATTTAGCTTTTACTTACTTAGAGATGATTGTGGTGTATTTCTACTTTCTTGTGCTTCATGTGATGCCATCAGCTTCATGCTTCCTGTATATATTTCACTAAAAACATGCTTTTAATCTGAAAAAGAGGAGGAAGTGTGGACTTTTCAATAACAGCAAACAGCAGCAACAATAACATATGATTGAAATAAAGGCCTGCTACTTTTAGTCGTCTTAAATAAATAAAAGCATCAAGTTGATATAAATAAAATACACCACCACTTTTAGTATTCTATACTTTTATATGATATTGAGCTTAATTTATAGCAAAATGGCAAAAATGTTGAATATTTAGTCAAACACTTCATCAACGCTTCACAGTCAACAAAAACAAATATTTAAATATATTCAGTGTAATCATTATGAGTGTAATTACGTGTGATGCCAACCACATGCTCACACATATGCATGGACACATAGAGACTGCTAACACATAAACACATAGAAATTAAGGAGCACATACGGTATGTTCCCCCACCCTAAACAGACGCATTTAAACACAACAGAGATAATACTGCTGTGTGTCACAGTAATCACAGGAGGATGACTTGGACTACACAATGAAACAGAGGAGGAACCGAAAGGAAAGAGGCTCACTGAGATCAAGGTGAGAAAGCAGGAGTGTGTCTTGGCATGAGCAATTTCCTCACGAAGGCACATTTGTATCTCTCTCTCACATCGTTTCACCAGGTGCACAAAAGCGCTGTGTTTTTTCTTTCTCACTTTCCTTGTTCTATCATTTCCTTTTACTGCTGACCTGCTTTGTTTCCATACTCTCAGATGCTTGGGCGGTGGAGAAAGTGGTAAAAAAATAGACATCTCTTGAGTTTATTTCTACATTTTCTTTTTCTCTTGCTCAACTGTGATAAAAAGACATCGTACACTCTGTGCTGTCATCATTCAGCCTTTAGGCTCACTCAAGGCCACTCTGTAAGGTCTCACAGTTTGAGGTGTTGTTATAGAGACTGTAATGATGAGCTAGTGAGTGCTAGCTGCTGAAAATGGGGACAAAGGAAATAATAAAACACACACATAATGGCAACAGTGTGACCTTAACTTGCCCCTACAATGGAGGATTGCAGATGGGGGCATTTTTCACGGTGCATGGGCGCAGAAACCAATCACACACACACACACACACACACACACACACACACACACACACACACACACACACACACACACACACACACACACACACACACACACACTGGGTTTCCTCTCAGCAGGAGAGCGAGTGGTCAAACACTTCCAGCTGAGGGAGTCTCCCCACCACCATATGTCACCCTAACCCCCAATCCCCCAACCAAACCATCATTTTTAATTCCCCAAACCATCCCGCAGCACTTTTGTTGTGTGCATCATAAATCTATTCACTGGTGTGCTGACATCATCTCCGTGCAACCCGACTCTGCAACCCGAGCGTCCGACTGCTTGCGACACCGACACCCAAAACTGCAGTCGACCTATGACTCAACTTCCCATTTACTCATCTCCAGCAGGCAAGCAATGTGACTCAATTATGTCTGAATTAATCAGAAGTGAAAAGGTTAAAGGGTTATTAAGTAAAAGGTTAAAGGGTTATTAAGTAAGCATGAGTAATAATTAAATATTAAATCCAAATGCCATTTGAAAAGTGGCTGGGAATTTTTATGTCGAAGGCTCTATTACCGGCCAGGAATCAATGTCTTAAATGAAATAGGTTTGCTGTAAATAATAAAAGCATCAACACAATTATAAATTGTTAAGTGACATTTAACACCTCTACATTTCTGTCAGTTGTATGCAGCCAACTACTTTGAATTTCAGATGATTTGGTTAATTAAACATAAATTGCCATAATTCCACTCAACCAGCTCACATCCTGTAAAGGGCACAAGGTCTTTAACTTAAATACCAACAAATCTACCGCCTGATCATGGCAGCAGAGGTTTTAAATGGGATATATTCTGCTAATTCTGAGGTTCACATTAGTATGTAGTGCCTCTATTGTGACATGTCTCCATGCTATAATATTCAAAAAACACTTTATTTTGCTCATACTGCCTGTCTTTTCACCCTCTGTCTGAAACCAGAGCCGAGTCTTCTTTGATTGGTTAGCTGGCCGGCTCTGTTTTGATTGGTCAACCATTTAAAATATGTGGTCATTTGGATAATTAAAACCCAAATTGCTTTACTTCCACACAACCAGTTAGCATATCCTGTAAAGCTCACAAGGCTTCATACTTAAATCTCTCTCTCTCTCTCTCTCTCTCTCTCTCTGCCAAATAATGTATCATTTCTGAACTTGGCACTGTCCAGTATTGTGCATGACATTAAAGGCGAAATCTATAAACAATGTCCACAAAGTCCTGTCTTGTTCAAGCAAATGCTTTGGGAGATATTTATTCATTTAATTGTATTCCCAAAATTAGAACTTTTGCAAAGATTACAGTGTTACTTACGTATCTATCTATATATATGCTCTTTGCTGAGGGCTCACAGCGAATAACTTTCAAAGGCTTTGTTACATCTTATTACATCATGTTTTCTACAAACCATAGAGAGGCTGGAGAGTTCAAACACGGGCATATTGAAAGAAAATGTTATTTCTTGTTTAAAAAGTGACCAGATCAAATTGGTATATCCCCTGTGACAATCAAACAAGCAAAAACTCAAAATCTTACCAAGTATATTTGTCTAATTTCTAGTCAGAATACGTCTTTACACTTGCTATAAGACGTAATAACGTTAGTAGTAACAATGCAGTGAGATATAATGTCTTGTTTTTAGACATTGCCTCTTCAGTGTCTTGTTAAGTCAAAGACTCTTGAAAATATCTTATTTTGAGTTGTATCTCAGGTGAAACAAGTTTTTTTTGACATGTCACAAGACTTGCTGTGGCACTTATGTTTCCCTTGTCTATATCTGAATGTTTTAATTGGATACCTCCACCTAGCACTTTAAGAGACAATGAATAATGGAATTGAATGAAAAAAAGTTCAGCGGGTTCATTTGGTTGACGGTTGGTGCAGTGTGGCCTCCGTAGGGCTGAAGTGAGTGTATCGAAGTGTAGGGCAGAGAAGGACTTGAGTGCCGTACTTGCTTTCTTCTCTCTTTTGTCCATATTTTATTTCAGTATCACTATGGAAACTGAGAGGACATAATCAGCGAGAATCATTCTAAGTGGTGCCTGAACAAAAAGATAGTAATGAAAGTAAGAGCTTGGAAAAACACTGTTGACTCGAGATGGAGAATGTAAAAAAATATATATAATAATAAACGCAGGCAGTGATTTTGTATTGTTCATCGTGAAAGATTGGATAAATTAAGTATTGAATTTAAGGACAATTTAAGTCCTTGATCATTTGAGAGTTATTATCCTTGAGACAATAAATAAGAGGCAATCAGTCATCCCTAATGAGAGTGTGAATGGGAGCACTTTATTAAATAAACGCTAAAGCAGCTTTTCAAAGGCTTAAATGTGTTTTCATTGGCTGGGGCGATTTCAACAGAGCCAGTGTCGCTTTGTGTACAGCTTTCACAGTGCACTGTGCATTGTGAATACAAAACCTCACACACACACACACACACACACACACACACACACACACACACACACACACACACACACACACACACACACACACACACACACACACACACACACACACACAGATTAGAGGAGGCTGGCTACACATCTTGAGTTGTAAGGAGGAGGGTGTTTTAATATAATAAGGTATTAACTCATGTGTGATAAATTCATTTATTGAGCTTTATGGCGTCTTTTAGGGTTACATTATTCAGTGTTGTTTACTATCTCATTTACTTTGTATGTCAACGAATATGTTTTTCTTATTTGATCAGACAATGTGCTGTAAGCTACGGTGGCCGACAGGTGTCAATGCGCTACAACGGCCCAAAACTCTTTCATTGGGAGAAACTCACTAATATGCAAATATAAAAAAAATAATATGCCAAAACACATGTTCATGAAGAAACATCTTCACCAACTTGACAACCCATGCCCAGCATTTAACAAAACATGAATCGACTTGATGAAACATACGCAGTGTTTTCTAAAATCGCTGCATAAACGAAATGCTGCAAGAAGCTCAAAACACAACATCATTACATGTCACTTGTTAGACGCTTTTATCCAAAGCGACTTACATACATTCGGTACTGTGGACAATCCCCACAGGAGCAATTTGGGGCGAAGTGTCTTGCCCAGGGACACAACGACATACTTGCTACCCCCCTGATTCCAAGTCCAGCACACTCTCCACTGAGCCACAGCCTCCCACAACACAAACCAGGGGACACTAAAAAGTGACGCACACAGCTAGGACCGGATCGCTTGTTGACGTTCAGGGATTATAATGTTGGCCAACTAGTAGTAGTAGTAGTAGAACCTTTATTTACATCAGGCAAAGAAGCTGCATGTGTGTACCAGGGTGTTTGTAATAGTGTCCCTGTCACTGTTGTTTGTATATTTTCTTCGTTTTTGAAACTGCAGCGTGATTATTCGAATGGAAAAGTATTTTGGCCGTTGTAGAGCATTTGCACCTTTCGGCCACCTTAGAAAGCTGAAACAGCATCTGATTTTTTTCACTAAATTGGCTATCACGACAAAGATCTGCTCACAATGTTAACCCTTTCTTATTTTTGCATTGTCAATTAAACTTGATTGTTCAAATTATTAACACTAAAGGTAATGACCGCACCCATAATGGCAACCCAGGTCGTCATCGGGTTGCCAGATAACCAGAACTTCCCCCTCTCAGCTGAGTTGGCAGAGTAATGAAACACGGACAGACGCCCCTCACCTTGGTGAGCAGATCGGTAACACAGCAGGACAGAGGGATGTCCAATACACCCTGGGAGGCATGTGTGTGTGTGTGTGTTGTGTGTGTTGTGTGTGTGTGTGGTGTGTGGGTGTGTGTGTGTGTGTGGTGTGTGTGTGTGTGTGTGTGTGTGTGTGTATGTGTGTGTGGTGTGTGTGTGTGTGTGTGTGTGTGTGTGTGTGTGTGTGTGTGTGTGTGGGTGTGTGTGTGTGTGGGTGCGTGCGTGCGTGCGTGCGTGCGTGAGTGCGTGCGTGTATGTGTGTGTGTGTGGAGGTTCATGTTTGGACATGTGTGTGCGATCACTAGCGAGACAGACTGGCAGCATTGACCCCCTACAGGGAAAGGAGATGGAAGAAAGAGCCAGTGAGTATGAAGTAAGAGTGGGTGAGGGGCTGAAACAGAGATGGATGGTCCTGGAGGATGATGAAGAGGGAATAAACTGAGCGATGAAGATGGGTCTGAGGTTGAAAAGGAGCAGATGATAACAGAATTAACACAGGGGGTTGAGAAAGAAGAAAGAAAGATGAAAGAGAAGCTGTACTGTAGGGAATACAGAGAAATTGAGAGAGGGAGGTGTGATTGTGTGTAAGGCTGGATGAGGGGGTTTAAATATAGGGATGGCTGTGAAGAAGACACCTCCCCCTCATCTTAGCTTTTGTCTGTGTTAGGCCATCATCACTAAAATACTCCTTGTTGAATTATGAATCCAGACACCAGACAGGCGCTGTTATTGCAAAGAGGATGCACAAAAGTCAGTTCACCAGCCTTTTAAAGGGCTGCTGTGAATCATTGATGATTTAAGTTAGAACACGCAGAGGCAGGATTGGATTATTTTAAGGAACACAAACCTGAAGAAGTGCTGCGTGATAGGGATGCATGATACTTGCCTTCATACTTTCCGATATACTGTACAGTGCTGATTTTTAAAACTAAAGCTAAACTAGCATGGAATAAACATACAAAAAATACCCTGATCAAGAAGCCTGTGCAGAACGGCTTAATCTCGACTAATGTGTTCTATCTTCTTAGTTCTGGTTAACAGCCGAGCTGCAGTTAAAATAACTTTAAGATAACCCAACCATACAAGAAGAGATGTTAAAGCCTTTGTTTGTCGATACCAATGTCAATAACCTTAGAAATAACACTGTACTTCGTTCCACTTTTTTGCTTCACATCAAAAATAATGGCGTTTATTATTTTAACATTGTAATACTTGGAATAGGATACTGACTACATCTTTCAACAGGTAATTACAATTCTTGCACACATACACATACATACATACACACACACACACACACACTCGTGTCTCATGGAGACACCGTGTGTGTGTGTGTGTGTGTGTGTGTGTGTGTGTGTGTGTGTGTGTGTGTGTGTGTGTGTGTGTGTGTGTGTGTGTGTGTTGTGTGGTGTGTGTGTGTGTGTGTGTGTGTGTGTGTGTGTGTGTGTGTGTGTGTGTGTGTGTGGTGTGTGTGTGTGTGTGTGTGTGTGTGTGTGTGTGTGTGTGTGTGTGTGTGTGTGAGCTCATGAGTCTATGATGATGTGGTTTTGATTGGCTGTGTGATTAACAAGCAAAGCGAGCACGGCTTCTGTGATCATCTTGTTCCTGAAGCCAACCACCTCCCACCACACTGGCAGGAGTCCCTCCACTGTAAATAAATACCTTATTGAACATTAAAGCATGTAAACATGTCACAGTAGAGACACAAAATACTCATATGAACCTGGAAATGTGCATAATATGGCCCCTTTAAGGAATTGAAAATGTCCATACAGTATGCAATGTCAGCAGATTTGATTCAAACTTTTATCAAAGGTATCTCCAGGAGGTCTGAACATATGGTGCCTTCTTTGTTGTGTTTTTTTGCTTTGAATTTTATTTTGTTAATTGGGGGAACCGATCCTTTATTTAATGAGCACTAGTCAAAAGGAAACACTAAAGAAACATGATTTGTTTACTGGGACATCACCCTCAACGACTTAAACTACCCATTCATTCTGTTTTAGATTTATTTTAGTTCAGTCAGACAACTCACGTGTTTCTTTATATGTTTATTAGAAGCAGCATATAGTTTGAGTTTGGCGTCTAGGCTCGGGCCTCATCACTCCACAGATTTACAAAGAACATTGAGTGATAATTAGATAACTATCCCCCGAGCCTACAGGTGGGTGCTGGGATGGATGCTGGGATGGAAGCTGAGGTGGTGGTGGGGGCAGGCAAGCAGCAGCAACATGAAACACAGCAGCAGTAGCAAAGTGAACGCAATAGCAGGGCACAAACGCAGCAGCAGCAGCAGCAATAGCGAGGCAGAGGCAGGCAGATCTGGCAGCTTAAATAGAGCGGCATGTTTAGGAGAATGCGTTGGTTGGTTGTAAGAGGGACGAGGTGCGTCACGTGTTAATGTATCATTGGTGCTCGAGTTGACTGCCTGAACTAGCTCGCAGGCTTCGCCCCATTTGTGTTATTCTTAAATATACTCTGTATCATAGGCATTTATAATTAACTTCTCATCTTGGCAGGCCCAGAAGAAGTTAATGGCTGAGGACCAGGAGAGGTTGACAGGCTTTGTCCAGGTATCAGTGATGTTTGTTGTTCTCTAAGCAGAGGTGGGAAGTAACCAAGTACATTTACTCAAGTACTGTCCTGAAGTACAATTTTGAGATACTTATAATTTACTTGAGTATTTCCATTGTATGCTACTTTGTATTTCTATTCCACTACAAGTCAGAGGTAAATCGTGTACTTTTACTCCATTACATTTATTTAATACCTTTAGTTACTTTGCAGATTTGGATTAATGATGTGAAACATAATCAACACATTAATAAGACTTAACTTTTGGTACTTTAAGTATATTTTGATGCTAATACTTTTGTACTTTTAATTGAGTAACGTTTTTATTTGTAACAGAGTCTTCCTACACTCTGGTACTTCTACTTTCACTCGAGTACAAGATCTGAGTACTTCTCCCACCTCTGTCTCTCTGCCAGTACTGCCAACAGTTTTTTCTTTAGTAGATTAGCCAAAAGTCTGTTTACAAAGCTGGAGAAAAAGTGTTTAGATCCTTTATTCTGGAGATGGCATTAACACATAAAAGAAACACTTCAACAATCTAGTATCTTATGCTCACTGCAATAGTGTATCATGCTGTATTATTCAATTGAAGCAACATTTACTTTTTACAGTTGTAAAAGTATCATTATTCAAAATAGTGCCTGTGTCTGTGATTATAGTATGTACAAGTATTTCCAAATTCTACAATGACAACATGTCAACATTTGTCGATAGCGTCTTTTTGGCAAGAAAACAGCAACACATTCAAAGTAACATTGCTTCCTATCCGCCAAAAAATTATCAAAAGAAGGAAAGACTAGAAAATATACCAGTGTTCATTCCTGCAGTGTCACAGTAAAATGCTACTCGCTGCTGCCCTGAAATAAAAAACACTTTCAACCATTTAATTACAGCCAAGGACAATGAAATTGATTTGTTCACCTTTAGAAAACGTTTGATGAAGACCTGGATGTAATATAGTGTTGAATTATAGACATCAGTCATGTGCAGTTTCCTGCTGCTGCACACACACACACACACACACACACACACACACACACACACACACACACACACACACACACACACACACACACACACGCACGCACGCGCGCGCACACACACACACACACACACACACACACACACACACACACACACACACACACTTAAACACACCTTTTTCCATTTCTTGGATCAGTTAATGGTCTTATCTAACGGAAATGGGTAGAGGTGATTCAAACCACTCTGTGTGTGTGTGTGTGTGTGTGTGTGTGTGTGTGTGTGTGTGTGTGTGTGTGTGTGTGTGTGTGTGTGTGTGTGTGTGTGTGTGTGTGTGTGTGTGTGTGTGTGTGTGTGTGTGTGTGTGTGTGTGTGTGTGTGTGTGTGTGTGTGTGTGTGTGTGTGTGTGTTACCGTCACAAGGTTGAGTCTGCTTGGTTCGCTCTGATCTATAATGCAGTAAGAGAGAGGGAGAAGAAAGAGAGCATCATCTCTGATTCAGATGACTCATAAGGACACGCTTGAACAAAAGGATGAAGAGGGTAAAGACAACAAGGAGAGGAAGAGAGGACATCAAAGGTGAGAGAGGACTAGTCGTGGGACAAAGAAACACAACATAGTCAGTAATAAATTAGTTCAAAATAATCTGAATATCAATTACTCTTTTACCAGTCGTGACATTTTAACCCTCAGGATGCAGTCTCGTGCCAATAGTTAATATTCACAGTTTTTCTTCTAGGTTTTTTAGCTAAACATTGCATTTTAATACCGTTCAGTATCGGCACAACACAACCTTGAATGAGAACTATACTGTCTGTTACATCGACTGAAGTGCTCACTGACGTCACTAATGGGTTTGTAGACCATCATTTAAAGACAAGGGAGGAATTTTCACCCTTGTCATCTTGTTTTTTTGTAACCAGAAGTCACACAAGAATGTCAATTGTACACAGCAATGAATCCAAGCCTACCAAAGTCACTCTTAAGGTTGAAAACTAGCACCAGCCACTGGCCACAGGATAAAAATGTGTGCGCTTTGTAGAATTGAGAAACTACCAAGGTGCTTTGGTGAAAGAAAAAGTTTGTTTCCGTCACTTTTGTCCTCTAAGAAATAGACTACAAATCTTTTGAAGCCTTGAGGTGGTGTGCTATATACCAAACTCATACATTTTTGGTGATTTATTATTTTAAAACCTTGAAAAACTCAACCAGAGTTAGATGGATGTGCAGGTGGAAGGACAGCTAAAAAATATTCATGAATTTATGACAGTTTTCATATGCTTTCAAGGTGATTCGCAGGTCCTAATGTGATGAGGGAAGCAGCTGCGATTCTATTTTCATTTTGCCGTGTGGTTATCACCATTGCTCCAGGCATTCACACCATCTATTCAAGAGGTTAAGCATCTGCTGATATTTCACAGCAGCACATCATTGTATTATTGATGAGCCTGGTTGCTGGACATCTTGCATTTATTTTTCATCCATAATCCAATGAATTTGTGTAATATCTTTTCAATCTAAACACGCACAGTGATGGATTCAGACGAGATTTGCTTTTAAGATCTTGATGGGTTTGATGAGCAAGTGCCAAACATCCTGAAATGCCTCAGAAAAACGTCTACAGAAAGAGTGTCACAGGAGGACTGAGCTCGGTCCATCCTGCCAGGCTAGAAGAGGACACTTACAGCATACAGATACACAAACACAAAAAACGCTTGTGAGTCACACTGTTCTCTTCTGTCTGCCTATCACCCTGACCCAGATACTGTAGCTAATGTAGCGTAGGGGGTGGGGGAGCCTGAATCCACACAAAAGGAAGAGGAATTTATCCGGGTTGTGTACATTATCCTGACGTCTGAATTTCATTTTGTGACCAACTGCAGTGTCCTCTTTTTACTTAAGCTGCTTCTCTGTGGTGGATTTCCTCACACTGCAGAGTGAATGCATGTCTTAGTGTGTCGTCTTTTGAAGTCCTCATTCAGGATCAATACAGAGAAACATAATAAGAGCATGCAGGAAGTACTCGTAGGGGGGAAGTTGGCAAACTGCGGTAGCTGAGGGGAGTTTGTGCTGGACTTTATTTTGGAGGCAACTTCCTGGAGTCGCCTGGCAACTGTTCATAGGCTAATCATAGCTCTTACGTGGAAAATGTATGTGCTATATAGAGCTTTACAGGAGACAGGAGAGTTGTTTATCCTTGTTTCCAGCCTGTAGGTGAAGCTGATTGGCTGCTAGTTGTAGCTGTCTTTCAAGTGAGGTACGAGAGTGGTTATGACTCATACAATGCTGTGATTTGAAACATTGACACACATTGAAAATGATTATGTTTTTTGGGGAATCGTGAACTGAACGTATCCGTTTGACTGTGTCATAGTCCCGTGTTTGATGGACCACATTTGTACATGGGATGCAGAATGCTTATACTTATTCATCACAATAGCATCCTACCACTTTAACATGTGTGAACTTGCACACTGCATATATATCCAAATAACTATATATGTGAGAAGCTTTTTCTTTAACACATCAAAACCGTGGTGAATTGCTGGAGAGTGGAGACACTATGAAGGTCTGCTGTGGCCCTTTCAAACTCAGACAAACAAAACAGACAAAGGAGGAGGGAAGAATAAACATGTATTGACTCAGCAAGAACAACATTTAATGAAAGCTTGCGCTTCAGGAGAATACATTGTGTAAAAGCAATATAGAATGTCGAAAGGACCTTACTGCATTCAATTCCAAGCTACCTTTCTACTTTGAATTGTCACACAGCGCTTGCATTTTAGAGAAGAACTCCTTCCCGCCTGAAATACATGAACATGCCTACTGGCCCCAGAGAAATGTAATTATTACAACTATCCTCACTTCGACCGCCGCCTTGGGTGATTTCTGCGTTCAGACTCATGTTTCACACATTTCCCACTTGCTTCAGTTGTCAGCACTGCACACCCAGCGGAGAATCAGTTTATTCAGACAAGAAGAGATGTCAAAACAGAGAGGTGAGCCGTGAGTGGCAACCTCTTCCTCACTAGGACCCCTCCCATCCACTCTGTGCCTCTTTGTCTGGCCTGTCTGCCACCCTGCTGGCTGTTGTGTTTTTCCAAAATACAGTCAGAGGCGTTCAAACAGCCAGGCGTGACATTAGCTTCAGAAGGATGATTACCGCCTGCCCAATGTGTCCTTAGTGTCCATGTTCTCACTGGCCTTTGGGGTCAGGGGTCACCGGTAACCCACGGCGGGTATTGTGACACATCATTACTCCCCCCCCCCCCCCCTGGCAACCCGGTCACCACGTTGCGTTGTTATGGCAACAACAAGACAGAAAGCTTATCTATATGCTGAGAAAATTACACCTAAGCACTGCATCCCAGGGTCTAACAAGCTCACATGTGTGTGTGTGTGTGTGTGTGTGTGTGTGTGTGTGTGTGTGTGTGTGTGTGTGTGTGTGTGTGTGTGTGTGTGTGTGTGTGTGTGTGTGTGTGTGTGTGTGTGTGTGTGTGTGTGTGTGTGTGTGTGTGTGTGTGTGTGTGTGTGTGTGTGTGGCATATGGTGTCCGCTGCATGGGGAGCTGAGATGAGGGGAGAGTTCCTCTCATGCTGTTTAATGTTCATACACCCCCACAGTGATGGAGGTTTCCCAAAATAATGAGGATAAGGCAAAGGGGGCAGAAGGCAGGGCCGTCCCTCCCTACAGGCCGATCACGCAGACTGCGTGGGGCCTCATCTTGCGGAGGGAGCCTCAACTGAGCCGCAAATGCGGCGCACCTATGCGCTTAAGCGGCGCAATTAGTGTGGCGCGGCACGGTTTCGCCGCTGCGAGGCTCCACTAGCACCCCCGTCGACGCTCGCGAAACAGAGGGCCTCATCATATAACTTTGCATGGGGCCTCAAGTTGGCCAGGGACGGCCCTGGCAGAAGACAATGCCCGAACAATTTGTGAAATGTAAATCCGTGACTCAAATCCTGCCTGCAGGGCAAAACGATTTGGAAAAGGTGAAATGTCATCTCATCATAATCAATATCTCCAACTATACCACATTATCTATCAACCCAGTCTCACGGCATTTCGTGTAATAGTCACAAAATAAATGTAATCTATTGATTCGTGTTCACCAACACGATTTTCCCATTTTTTTCGTGTCACACAGATCGATTTTAAAAGCTATGTATTTCTATTGGTAGTATGTTTCGTGCCTGCACCACGTCTTTTTGTCCGGTCGGGTCTTGGAAGACCAGAAGCTGTGTGGTTCATAACACATTTTTCTTACTCAATATCAAGCCACGATTATTGTTTTTATTTTAAATTGTATAATGTCTGAATTTTTTTGCCCTCCGCGAGGAAAAGAAATGGCTCAGAGCCTCAGAATACTGAAATCTGTATTTTTTTTTATCTTTTTTTCCTTCTAATTTGTTATTATTTGGTGCAGGCACGAAATATACTATAGAAATACATTGCTTCTAAAATCGTTCTGTGTCAGAATACTGAAATCTGTATTTTTTTTTATCTCTTTTTCCTTCTAAAATGTTGTTATTATTTACTTTGCTTTTAAAATCGTTCTGTGTGACACGAAAAAAATGGGGAAATCGTGTTGGTGAACACGAATCAATAGATTAATTTTGTGACTATAACACGAAATGCCGTGAGACTGGGTTGTATCTATATACATGTTATATATATGTACATGTAAAATATAACGATTTAAATTTCTAGATGCTTTTTCACCATCAGCAGTGCAATTAGAAAGGATTTTTATTAGGGCTGTCAAGTTAACGCGTTAATAACGCGTTAACGCAAAAAAAAATTAACGCCACTAATTATTTTAACGCGATTAACGCATGTGTATTTTTTGTCCTCGGCCGCCGTAGTTTCAGAGCGCATCGAGTTTAAAATACCATCTACAAGCTGATGCTGACAGCCCCGCTCCTGCTGCCCGCTTGTGGCAGACCACACTTCCACGCTCACCGGCAGGCCCGGACTGGCCATCGGGAGGACCGGGAGGGTGTGTGTATGTGTGGCGCGAGCGAAGCACAACTTACGTGTTGTTGTTAGCATCTGGTGCTAGCTAGCTGAGCTAACGGATATAAGGAGCTGTTTCAATGAAAACAGAGGAGCGACATTTCGCCGACAACTGCGCCGAGCACTTGACTTTATGCAGGTAGCCAGACAGCACACTCAGCACGGATAGTGCCGCAACACAGCTCATACACACAGGCATATATGCCTTGAGCTGCACATAGCTCCAACACACACACACACACACACACACACACACACACACACACACACACACACACACACACACACACACACACACACACACACACACACACACACACACACACAGTATTGTATTATTGTATGAGAGAGGTTCTAGGTTGAATTGAGGCGAATATTTGTAATGTTCAGAGGTTGTTGTGTTTAATATTCATGAGAATATTTGTCATTGTTCAAATGATAATAAAGAAACATATAAAGCATATTTGTCCACTCATATGTTGATAAGAGTATTAAAAACTTGAAAAATATCCCTCTAAGGTACATTCAGAACAGATAAAAAATGTGCGATTAATTTGCGATTAATCGCGATTAACTATGGACAATCATGCGATTAATCGCGATTAAATATTTTAATCGACTGACAGCCCTAATTTTTATATAATAATGCACCCACATAATCAGTCTGAAATGAAATCTGATGGTTCTATCTTCTCTAATTAAGATGAAATGCACTTGTATTATTTAAACCAATTCATAGTTTCCAGTAAGGTCAATAACTGGAGGTCTTTTGCACACATTAAAAGTGTGTTTCCTTATTAGAAATGAGGGTCTTTGAAAACCTGCTTGACTGATACACATTAATACTCCTCACTGAAGCAAAGACTCCAACTAACTGTATCTAAATAAAGAGCTTTTGAACATTAAAGCATTGCAACATAAAATACAAATAGGAACCTGAAAAGAGCAGGATACGTCCTCTTTAATAAACATCTGCTGATAATGACATTGCATTCATGGCTAATGCGTACGTGTCTCGCACTGTGATTGTTTCCCTCCAGTTGTGAGGTTTATAAACACAAACAAAAACACTTTTGGACGGTCAATCACAGATAAGAGGAAGGGAAGCAGAGACCGTCTTTATCTCGCGGCTTCTCCTCTTCTGTCTGTCTCGCTGTTTGACAGTCCTCTTATTGTGCAAGCTGATAACTGATTGTTGAGGTAGACAGTTTAGGGAATCAATGTTCATTTACAAGTCTGTAAACAACCATCACACACATACACACACTCAGCCTGACGTACATCTAGATGTGAGTCTGAGCTTAGCTTTTCCTGTAAGGACTATCGACTGTGCCCTGTTTCCCCGTCGCAGAGATAAGACACGCCCACCCAGAATGGTTTGGACATCAGCTGATAGCGTCAACGAGCTGTCCGTCAAACTCTGATGAACCAGTCAAGCCTCTATTGAATCCAAACCAGTCAGTCAGTTTGATAGAAACACAGCTGGCATGAGGAGAGAGACTGAGTCACTCCTCTGCAATATCTTTCCATCTTCTGCCCCCCCCCCCCTTCCACTTCTTCCTCTATCTCTGTTCAGCTTTCTTTCATTTTGTATTCTTTCATCAGGTGGATTTATTCAGATCCAGATCCCTGTCTAGCGAGGAGCATGGGCACACAATAATCCATAAAAATGGTAATCAAAATAAACCAAACAAGGCAGCAATCACACAGCCAGACAGGAAAAACAAATTCAAACCTCAGAGAAAATGTGGGCGTTTAGCTTAGAGTGATTTTGCTAAATGTATAAGACGTATAGCATAACACTTGTCTTACCTTGTGAAGAGTATAGGTGTGTAGCATTTGAGTTTGACCTTCATGAGATTTTTCATTTCATTTAGTCGTTTATTTAGCAGGGACAATGCACATTAATGAACACTTAAAACTAAAAAATGCAAATAGTGTAAATATGCCGGATTTTAGCTTGGAGCTAATTTCCATCCGCAGTCCCTCACATAAAACATTTAAGAACATGACAATTATACACATAGCAAAAACAAATACATGATATGCAAAAAGTGCAAAAGAGCATGAGCAGCATATACAAGTATTTACCACATGGCAGTACAATCTAGCAGCTACGACATATAAAGTGCAAGAGAAGATACAAGAGGTACATAAAGTGCGAGAGGAGATACCCCTGTGTTAAAGTGCATTTAGCGGTGATCGCACGTCTGTTTGTTTCTCAACCATTCTTTGAGTTAACCTTTGAAGCTATTGAGAGTGGGACAATCCCGTATCTCAGTTGGGAGGCTATTCCAGAAAGAGCTGCCTTTAATGGAGAGGACATTTGGTCCAAAAGTGGTCCGTCTGCGGTGGACTTCACAGTCTCCTCTGGTTTCTGACCTAGTGCAGCGTCCAGTGTGTTTTCTGTGGATGAATTCCCCTAAGAGAGGGAGGGGGGGCCAGTCCATGGAAATATTTATAAAAAAAACACATACTTTTAAAAGACTTACAATTGTCAAAACTCAAGAAATTGTGTTTTTCAAGAATGGTACAGTGGTGGTATGATTTTGGCTTTCTGTCAAAAACCTTGATAGCTCTCTCGTACAGCTGTTCTATTGGTTTCAGGTTTGTGGCACAAGCAAACGACCAGTTTATAAAACAGTATTCAATGTGGGATAGATCTGAAACTATAAATGATGGATTTTGGAACAACATAGTAATTTGTTGAGCCATGGCTTATTTAATTTCCTTTCTGGAAAACCAACTTTTTGATATAAATCTCCACTGGGACTGTGAAATGTATTGCATCTGATAAAAACAAGGCACTGATGGAAATGACTATCTTCAGAATGAAAGGCAGCATCTGAATAGAACATTTCGCCATATTCTCCAATTCAGAGCTGTTGCATTTAAAGGAATAGTTCAACATTTTGGAAAATGTGTTTATTCCCATTTTTGTCGCACATTAGATGAGAAGATCACTCTTTTGTGTCAGTACACTAAATGTAAGTATTCAACAAGCAGCTGGCTAGCTTATCTTCGATTATATTAGTTTTGCCTAACTTTGTGTAAAGACTGGGAACAAGGGGGAACAGAAATAATCTGAAACATACTCTCACATAAAGCTGCAACGTTTATGCATTTTTTATTTGTTCTACCAACGTTTTATCTTAAATCTTATAAACTGTATATCAACATTTATTGCGTAGTTTAGCCATTTGCTAAAGTAAACTGTGGTCTGGTGCTGGGCGAATTTACGCATGACAAAGGTGGTTTGTTAGAGATTTAAATGCAGTAGAGTTTTGATATTCAATGTGTAGCTAAGATTTCATCTTTTGCTGTTCAAAAGTGTGATGATTTTGTCTGTCTTTTTCTATTCTTGTGTTAGGCATGCACGTCATTGCAGCCCCTTACATTGACCCTATTTACTGACCTTATTTTAGTTCCTTGAGGATAGTTGTGAAACTATATATATATGTATAATACTACAAAAGTACCAATGGCTAAAACATGTTTTATAGTTGTTTTATACATTACAGAAATTATTTATTACCTGGGATTTTGTTAGCTCTAAGAGGTGCTTCTAGGCAGTGACAAGTAGACAGAGCCAGGCTAGCTTTTTCTCCCTTCTTTATGCTAAGCTAAGCTGACTGGCTTACTAGTGCATGATATTCATATAATATTGGCATCAATATTCTCATTTACTCTAACTTTAACTCCTCTAATGGCAAGAAAATCATTCCTAAACTGAAGTAGCAATAATCCAGTTTCCCCCCTCATCACATGTAGCTTTCCACTCCCATTTGGTGTTTCCTTCACCACTTCTTTTCTACTCAATCCACCTCTACCTGACAACTTGACTCCTTCACCAGTAACGACCTCCTCTGCTGTGCATAATGTCCATTAGTTTCTCTATACGCAGACTGACCATAGTTGCCATGGAAGCCACTGCAGATAGAGAGAGTCAAGCGCTACAGGTGCTTCATGCTGAGATGTAATTGCATTATGTTGCTGTCGCATATCGTTTCAGCGTACTGTACTGCTGTTCCGATTTTCCTGTAAGAAAGGCTTTGTGTGAAACTCAAGCCCATAGTGAAGTGGTGAAGTTATTTTCTTTTAACTGGAGCGAGAGGCAGAGTGAGAAGTCAGGCCTTAAGAAGTAAATACATATTTTATCATCTCGAATCCTGCCCCATTATTTTTTACTCAGACAAAAAAGCTAACAGCACTGCGCCGGGATCCACAAGCCAGTGCACTTTACTGCTAAATTGAACATTTTCACTTCCAGTCCAGGTTGGGCAAAACACTCCAGGCTTATCCCTCAGGTCATCAGGGAT
Organism: Trematomus bernacchii; assembly: GCF_902827165.1. Classification (NCBI taxonomy): domain Eukaryota; kingdom Metazoa; phylum Chordata; class Actinopteri; order Perciformes; family Nototheniidae; genus Trematomus; species Trematomus bernacchii. The sequence continues at coordinate 4,668,935 of NW_022987564.1, read as the reverse complement.
GTCAATAGCCTGAGCAGATAGAAATCTTTCATTAACATTTCATTTCATTGCAAACTCCACGAATATTCAGCAGAATGCAAAACTCTAGCATACGATTTGTCCTTCAGCTGAAGAGAAAATCAAAATTTGAAACAGTATTGTGTTGTTTCAGCTGTTGTGGTGTTTGAGTATTCTGAAAGAAAGCATTGCGACAGTATTATTGCCTTTATTTAACAGCAGCACAGCCTGTTCCAGAGGGCTTGAAGTGTGCAAACATTGAGTATGAATCCTGCTGCTACAGTGAGTACAACAAATTGGTGCAATGCATCTCTCTCCAGTGATGCCTGTAGTCCTGATGCACTGTAGAGCCACTGTAGATTACTGAGGCCATATAGAGAAAAGCAACTGAAGGGCTTTTGGTACTCCTACAGCAAAATAACCACAACATCATAAATAGCCAATATGCTGTATATTTTATTCACCAGCTCAGTGCATCCAGCAAATCAATGGGGGTAGGAGCTTGAGCTTTGTTGCAGAGATTTGAGCAGGGGGTGTATTGCCATTACCCAAAACCACTGTCCTGATAAGATTTACAGTATTACAGAAAACACAATTTTTCTTTCTGGTTCAGACTCGGATGATTTCCACTGAGTTTTGACCCAGACTGAGAAATAATCTCTGTGCAATTTCTACTCACAGGTCATGAAATATTCAACTCATATCAAATGAATAATATATCCAGTATTACTCACTTTTACTCAAATGCTGTTCCTCTCGGTTTATTGTCACAACAGGACAAGAATGTAAATACATCTAATGCTGACATATGAGTTATATAACCAGTAATGCTGTTCAGGGACTGAGGATATTTTTCATATACAGCGCATGAATGATGATGACATATTCTGACATGGCTGTATTGTTTTATAATAAAACTGACAGTTTTCTGAGATTTTCACCCAATTCTCTGCCAAATCAATGAAAAAAGATGTCTCTGCTTTACTCCACTAGATTTTGAAATAACTTCAATTTAAAGTGTTGTAAATGGAAACACTTTGCGGGGAACATATGAAACTCTGTTCAAAGCCCCCCTCACCTCCTCATTGACTTCCTCCACTCTCATTCCCTCTAACACCACCTCTGTCTCGCCTGTCACTCACCACGGCGAGCAGCAATTTTCTCTCCCTTCATTCCTTCACTCATTTGTCCTTCTCGCGTAGGGATCCATACAGGTGTTATTGATTTACTGAGTGCAGAAGTGGGAGACTCACACAAGGGAATCCGACCTTGGCTTCATCTGACATAAAGCATTACATCAGAAACGGTGAGTAGTAGGACCATTTTAGTTTTGTTAGCTTCAGGAGCAAAGAATGTTACCGTAGGTACAACTAAGGCTTTTTTTTTTTTTTAAAGACACTGTAAGTTACAATCCTTAATGGACTGTTGTTTTTTATAAATGTTAGGACACATGGTCACTATACAAGTAAAATACTAAATCTAAAACTAAAAACGAAATCATTCTAACCATCTTATTTAGTTGGTTGGTTGGTTGGTTGGTTGGTTGGTTGATTGGGTTGTTGTTGTTGTTGGTTGGTTGGTTGGTTGGTTGGTTGGTTGGTTGGTTGGTTGGTTGGTTGATTGATTGATTGATTGGGTTGTTGTTGTTGGTTGGTTGGTTGGTTGGTTGGTTGGTTGGTTGGTTGGTTGGTTAAAGCATAGCATTACAAATGGTAGTATACTGAAAATGCAAGTCACAATCATCCTGTACAACTTGGATGGTCATTAAACTCTCACAAGTTAATCATTAATACAAAATACAAGAAACTATGTTAGAAAATACCTGGTACATTAAATTAAAGATAATTTAACAAAAATTACTTACACGTCTAGGATGTCCAATCTTTAAAGTATTTTACAAAGATCACTAAAGATTAGTTTTAAGGGTAGGGTTTTGTAGAGAATGTTGCAGTTTTAAATAATTTACTTCACATGATTGTTTTCTTATTGTTTTGTTTCAGAATTGTAATGATCAAAAGTACTTCAGAAACCAACAGAACCAACTTTTTAAGTATGAAAAGTCAAAGCCCTTTTCACCTTGTGAAGCAAAGTTACGGGATCACTGGGTAAGTTTTACATCTGTTATATGGAATTCAAACCCATAAATAGACCGAATGTCCGGTTCATTTCGAGCGTTAAATTGTTTTTTGGGATGTTTCGGATTTTCAGACCAATTACAGGAAGTTCTGTCAAGAGCGGCAAAGCGAGTGTGTGGTCGAGAGAGAAGGAAGGGGTGGATGCTGATGCGCTCAGAGCAGACGGTTGTCGGCAATTGGAGCCGTGAAGAAATTAGCAGAAAAGTTGCAAATGCTAACTATCCAAATGTTTAGGACTCCTTCCTGCACCACTGCGGCATTTGACCTTGATTCTGACTTTTAAGCAGCGACGTGCAGTCAGGGGAGGCAGGGGAGGCAGAGCCTCACCTGTCATACTCCGATGTAACGGAAAAACAACTAAAGAAAAACTAAATAGTAATAATAATAAAATGTCTCCACTGATCTGTGTTGTAAGTGTGATTTCTGTATGATTCCAATCGCTTTTTATAGTCAAAATCAGCAAATTTGCAGAGCTCCGCTACGGGAGCGATAAGAAGTGAGGCAGGGACGTGCACTGCCTCTCGTAAGCCCAGTAACTTGCTGGAGCACGGGCACTAATTTAGCGCGGGCACTTATTTTGTGAGCGCGCTCAAGCCATTTACTGTGGGGTGAGGTGAGGCACAGATGAGCTCTGCCTCACCTCAGAATGCGTCACCCCACAGAAACTGTCTGGAAAGCGGGCCCTAAGCGCATGCCTGTTACCATCTCACTGTAGGTCACCAATGTAATGTTTGTAGATCCCTTTATTACATTTATCCTCGCCATCCATAGTCTCTAAATAACTTATTTCACGTATATATGATATTTAGACTCGCTGGTCTCATCATACAACGGCAATGAAAAAAGCACCAGGGGAGGCAGCCATAACCTCTGCCGCACTGAAGGGGGCGCACGTGAGCCCACAGGTTCTTGTTGCTACTGTAATTCTACGCAGAGACGGTAGACGCAAACAACAAACTAGACTTTTGAAACGACAGGAAGATAAGGAGGACTTTTACAAAAAAGTAATAGAGATTGTTGTCCAGAAGGATAGCATGGACTTCATCTTCAAGTCAAGGTAAGACCACATTTGTAATGAAAATGGGATCTTACTAAGAAAGAACAATCCAATATTTAGATTTTGGGTATCCTTTTGTTGAACGGTCTGTTTAAAATGAATCGAAGCATCAGACTAAAAAAAGCTTTTGAAAATAACCGAATATTTCGATTAAGGTCAAAATATAATATTTGTAAATCTGACTCAGTGAGTCAGTGCCTCACCAGCCATGAACCTCACCGCACGTCACTGCTTTTAAGTATAAAAAAAACCTAACTATCATATACCTGTACCTAGAACAATGCAAGAACAAATCCGGAGTCAACAAATCCCCTTGGTTCCCAAACAGGTTATATTTAACTGGTCCTGTCCTCAGCTGTTTCCTCCAAACTCGACCTATACAACATCCTGTCCTTTCCTGTCCTGTCTATTTCCATTTCCTCTTCTCCCACTCTCTCTTTCTTCCAACAACCTAACAAATATCTTGCATCATTTAGTGTAATCACGGATGGGGACTTGTTGGGGGATGGTTACGCACCATATGGCTTATTAACAGTTAAAAGACGTGACAGGTATTTTCTATAGCGTTCTCTCCTCTAATTAACGCACTCCTCCCTCCCCCCTTTTCTCAGTTTTTTTATAACTCCGCCCTTCTATTCTTTTCCTCTTTTCCTTATTCAATCCTAAACAATTGAACACAATAATTCCTCTTAGGCTCCTGACAGCATGGCAGGAGTTCACTGTATGACAGCCAATCAAATGTTAATCGCTGTCTCCGAGGAGCACTGCTCTCAACACCCCGCCATTTCATCCCTTGTGCAGTCCTTTTATTAAACCGTCCTTTTCTTCTCCTCCAAGGGTGCGCCTTAAACTGTCTTTGTTCGCTTATATTAACGCTGTGCATCACAGTGGGCCCTCTTCTGACAAGTTGAGAGTTCTTTGACAGGTAAGGATGGTGCGATAGTGTCATTGCACTTATTTATTGTGAAAAAATCACAATCTTCTAACAGCACCAAAGCTATATTATTGTTTTTTGTATACAATAGCAAGGTGGAAATCAAGGTGACAACACAATCAAATGTATGCTAGAGTTTCATTACTGTGGTGTTTTTTGCAAAGAGCTTCCCAGAGATCACATCAAATACTCTGTTTAAAGGCATCATATGCAACCAATCACTGAGGCCCAGACAACAATACATTTTTATGAATGGTTACAGATTCAGAAAATACAGATTTATATTTGAAAATGTGACATATCGCCCTATTGCACTTGTGTTACCTTTAATGAATTGTGCATTAGACTATTTTGTCTGGAGCAATGGAAAAGGTGATTCAGAGTTTACAGCGTCATGACAGCAAAGTCACCACAAACATAATTTATCTCTGTATCAATTTGTCTTTCTCTTTTGTTTCCTTCCTCTCTGCTGTACTGAACGGAAACCAAAGTCTGAATAGATGGGTTTATGGATGAATATTCAGATACTCTGTCTGGCATAAACCATGAATACCACTCCCCTGAGTGCAGTGTGGACTAAATTGACTACACAGCAGCCGCGGAGCAATGCAATGATAATGATATGATAATTGGGAGTAAAAAAGGGGTTGAAACTGAACATCCGCCTCATGCTCAATCACTGAGGAGTCTCAGGCTGTTTGATCTGATGTATGCTAATTTAATACATGTGAAGCATGGTAATTTGATAGCATTTCATATTTGACGGGGCTACCCAACCCAACCCCACCCCCAACATCTTAACCTTTCTTTCCTGCATACCTCAGCACTATCAAGATGTCAGGACTATTGTTCGCTCAGGATTTCACATAAAAACAAAGGCAATCATCTCCTGGAAAGAATATGAAATGAGAGTGTAAATCAAAAAGGGCAAATGCAGGGTTTAATAGTTTTTTCAGGTGGGCCAGTCTTCACATTCGGAGATACCTTGTTGATCTTTATTCGAATTGACGGTGGTATTGCGGTTGCATATGAAATGATCCACAACCTCAAAGAACAGGAGTAACAGAAATAATGTGTCTTCTTTGATATTGTTTCTTAAGATTCATTTAAATGATCAGCAAGTAATAATTGGGTTGGACTTTTCACAGATAACTTTTACAAGCTAACTGTCAACTCCATTTTTGATATTAGTCATTCTCCATGCATCCTTTTGAGATCTTCTTTTGTTTCACTGAGACCTTGGAAAAGCTGGCTCTGATTAATTTCTTTCCCATTTTGAACCTGCTTCACAGAAAATATTGTTTTTAAAAATGCAGATGCAGGTTTTTGAAAAGGATGGGGACACTTTGCCATTCTGACAAGGTGGAAAATGGTCTCTAATCTCAAATGTTACCAACATGTTGCCAATAACTTTACTTAACTGAAAAGACACTGTGAAAAGGATAAAGTTATAAAACAAAATCAAAGACAGCACACAACAACACAGTGTAGTAGTGACCTGTCAATCATAACGTAATTAATCACTGCTTTATCCTGTATTTTACTCTATATGGGACCATCATTTACTAAATCAGCATCATGCTTCATTGAAGAACACTTGAAAACAAGTGATTGAGGCCATCAAGAATATTTCATACTGAGATAACAAATCAAGCGAGAAGAGGTATACATTTCTCATAGACACAATTGCACTTCTCTTTGTAATCAGTAGAGTGCTGGCTATTATAAAAAAGCCCATTTAAGACCCTTGGTAGCAGCATATGAACAATCTAGCTGGAGAAAAAGGGGTGAAAAATAAAAGCACAACCTTTAATGCAACAACATCTAAACTCAGGGCTCCAATTCCTTTCTATTTCTTTCTATTGTGTCTTCTCTGGAGACGGTACTGCGTGATCGATTGTGTTTACTCATATACACCCCCAAAATTGCAGAAACAACACTCGTATGCAGACATTAATGAAATTTCGGTTGCATTTTGTACTTGTTACTCTCCTTGGCTTTCACAGAAAAACAGATTAACACGATAGGAAGAGATGAGAGGCATGCAGGCGTTCTCAAAATGGAAAACACACACTGACACCTCGTGAGGAGCCAAGCAAGGATGACATCTTAAAATAGCCATGCAATGACATGGCATGGCAATGTTTTTTTTTCGCTCTGTCACCCTCAGCAGTTTGCCATATAAGGGGAGAATCACCAGCGACTACCCATTACATAAGGGCAGAGCAGAGACAGGTCATTCTAACATTTACTGGCTGGATAAAAGGAGCTATTATATATCATTCAAAATGGGATTTAAATGTGTGTTTGCTAGTATGTAAGGGCAAAACCGACTAACCCTTTTAAAGGTGTTCAAATGTCTCTATTCAAGGAAATACAAATCATAGAACATTATTCGGATTACTCACAGACCTTAAGTCTTGAAAACACTTAATTGATGACTCTCTCTCTTATGGGAAAAAAACACTTTGACCCATTTAAAGATCTGTGTGTCTGTGTTTAAGCCCCTTATTAGGCTATTCCTGTCTGTGCCGACTGTAGCACACAGGTGCTTACACAAGCTGAAGGAACTAAACTGCACTGTGTGTGTGTGTGTGTGTGTGTGTGTGTGTGTGTGTGTGTGTGTGTGTGTGTGTGTGTGTGTGTGTGTGTGTGTGTGTGTGTGTGTGTGTGTGTGTGTGTGTGTGTGTGTGTGTGTGTGTGTGTGTGTGTGTGTGTGTGTGTGTGTGTGTGTGCAGTCAGTCCGACTGACCTCACAAAGTGACATTCAAACAGAGCAGAAGGCCAGATGACACTCACATTATGGACCAATCTGCGTCACTTATACGATCCACACAGTCTGACTTCACTGCACTCAATCTGTTCCTCTCTCACACACACACACACACACACACACAGCCATATCCTCATTAGGGCGCAAATTATAGGTGAGGATGTATATGCGTATATACAGGCCTGCTCTGCAGAGAGAGTGTGACTTGCAAACATGAACTAATTAACACATACAGCAGTCATGTGCACACAAGCCCATAAATCAACATGTAAATGATACCACCAACACCCTGGCAAGGGTGATGTGGCACCCATATTCATACTCACAGACACAAACACACACACACACAAAAGTAATCATGCAGAAATGATAGTCCATTGAAAGCCTCTCTAAGTGTTATCACCATTATGTTGGACTGAACAGTGCAAATGTGTGTGTGTGTGTGTGTGTGTGTGTGTGTGTGTGTGTGTGTGTGTGTGTGTGTGTGTGTGTGTGTGTGTGTGTGTGTGTGTGTGTGTGTGTGTGTGTGTGTGTGTGTGTGTGTGTGTGTGTGTGTGTGTGTGTGTGTGTGTGTGCGCGCGTTTGTGTGCGTATGACAGATGTATTGTAGTTTATCATGCCTCATCTCTGCCCCGGCGGCACCTATAAGGACTAACTCTGTTACCTCCATTACAGAGCAAACTCCCAGCGGGGCTTTCTTGAAAAAGACTCATTTGAAATGTGATTTGGGCCTGCACGCAAACAGACACACCGACACAAGTATCTGTGAAATGGTCCACAGACTAAATGTGTCCAGTCACTGGCTCCCAAAGTGAAAGACAGCAGGTGCTCCATTATTTTTTTGGTGGCTGAGTTCAAAAGCACAGAGGGAGTCTGCGGTTCACAGCAGAGGCTGCAGCAGAGCTGTGGACCCTCACATGTCACGCTTTAATGTTGCCACATCAGATGCGACCAGATGGCTGCATGTGGTCTGTTTGTTCTGTATTTCTGTTTGTCTGTGGCATTCAAAACATCTTCCTTTTCTTCCCAGTGTTAGCATCCATATCTGAACCCTATCTACTGTTGCAGAAGTTAGCTCACAGCATTTTGGGAAATACGCTCACCCTGTTGGTTTTTCATGCTGAGAGTTGGATGAGAGGAATGAAACCAATTTCACATCTGTGCACTGAAAATGAAGCTTTAGCAAGTGGAGCGTTAGCTTATCTTACCATGAAGACAGAGAGGGTGGTTGAGCAGTGACTTAATTTAAGAGCTCTGTTTTTTTCTGTACTGATTACTTTTTTTTTAGAGCGAGATACAGCTATAGATTTTCCTCCACACAATGCGGTCAACTTTTGTTGTTTTTAGTGAACATCTCAAGCATTGAATACCTTGAAATAACAGAGCGCAACCATCGGATCTTAATTACACTTTTACAGTACTTTGGTGTATGAACAACATTCCTATTGGCCTCAGTTCAACTTAGTCAGTAAATCAGTAAATGTTAGCATGCTAAAAAGCTAAGCTAACAGGATGAACAACGCAATCATTCAATTCTAAACCACAGCATGTTAGCATTGTCGTATTAGCATTCAACCCAGTCTCACGGCATTTCGTGTTATTAGTCACGAAATTAATTTAATCTATTGATTCGTGTTCACCAACACGATTTTCGCATTTTTTTCGTGTCACACAGAACGATTTTAAAAGCAATGTATTTCTATTGGTAGTATGTTTCGTGCCTGCACCACGTCTTTTTGTCCGGTCGGGTCTTGGAATACCAGAAGCTGTGTGGTTCATAAAAACATTTTCCTTCTCAATATCTTACCCTAAGCCTAACCCTATCCCTTTTTATTTTAAATTGTATAATGTCGGACTTTTCTTGCCGTCAGTGAGGAAAAGAAATGGCTCAGAGCCTCAGAATACTGAAATCTGTATTTTTTGTCATCTTTTTTTCCTTCTAATTTGTTATTATTTGGTGCAGGCACGAAACATACTACCAATATAAATACATTGCTTCTAAAATCGTTCTGTGTCAGAATACTTAAATCTGTATTTTTTTAAATGTGTTTTTCCTTCTAATTTGTTATTATTTACATTGCTTTTAAAATCGTTCTGTGTGACACGAAAAAAATGGCGAAATCGTGTTGGTGAACACGAATCAATAGATTAATTTCGTGACTATAACACGAAATGCCGTGAGACTGTGTTGTAGCATTACATTAGCATGGCTGTCGAGTCTCCTGTGTGTAGGTATTTGTATTAAACATTTTCATTTATGTATTGCAGACTGATGTAAACCAACATGTGGTACAATGTTACTTTATGGTGGTCTACATTGCTATTTGTTGCACCCTGATTTTGTTGGTGTACTTGCCTTTTTATGTAGGTATTTTTCTCCATCACATCACTTTCATATCATCCCGCAGGCCTGTCTGTGTCAGATGAAAGGTGAGCTACATCATCTGTAGCCTGCAGGTAAAGAAAAAGGGTTATAATCAGACATTTCAAGGTGAGAAATGGTTTCGACAGTCCTATACCTCCATTATTCTTAATAGAAGAAAGTAATATCTAGCTGCTAATGTGAGTAATAACTAGCTGTGAATCTGTATTAGCAGTATTGTGTGTAGAAGTAGTCTGTAAGAAAGCAGCATGCATGTTTATTATTCCTCCTTGACTCTGGAGAATTGTCTTTCTTGGCCTTAGAAATCTTAAAAACAACAACAAAGGAGTTCTCCTTGTTACAATTAGCACAACTCCCCCACTGATAGCAGTACCAACAATGCTAGTGAGACTAAAGCTGGCTACACACCAACCCGATTTTGGGAGTCAGAGGCCGTCAGAGGCAGTCGGGCATTCGCGGCACCCTATTCAGGTTGGTGTGTCCCGCACCGTCGTCTCTTTACGGCACCTTTTCACACCTCCCGCGGGAGGTCAGAGAAAGTCGGCCCAAGCAATCACTCTGATTGGCTGTTCACACTACCGTTGCCTCTGGTAAGGACAGTTATTGCCACTCGTCGACTGAAGTATTTGCGGTGTGTTCGTAGGCAGGCGGCGTAGCGGGCGGTGTAGCCGACGCAGGCGACGTAGCTGACGTAAAAGTCGGGACGCCTTCGGTACGCGTTCTTTGGTCTCAGGTGGGTGTGTAGCGGCCTTAATGCTAAGTGAGGTGAAGAGGGTTTGGTTTAATCAATAACCATTAGCTTACTCTGATACAGACCTAGAAGGAATCCCAGCCCAGACACACTTACATCCAGTCGGAGTAGTTTCACTTCAGCTTTATTTTTCCAGGAACCTCTGCAACACACGGGATGACATTTTCCTACAGCATGAATTCCCAACATCACCTTCTAATCTGTCTTTATCCAGTCCTATTCCTGTCATGTGAATGGCATGGAATAAAGGAGTGGGGTCGTTTCTAAATAAAGATGCAGAACCTTTGGCTTTACATAGACGTCGTAGTTATTTGTCAGGATTTTCTGTGAATATCTTACTCATGTCTAATCTATTTCCGGGTCTGTGCTGCTTAAAGCGCCTCAGGGATACACAGTGTCATGGCTCTAGAGAAATGTTATTTGGGGATTGTGATACTTTGATGAGAAACAGAAGCCAATAAATCTGATAAAAGCAGCAGCAGGTTTAGATGAAAGGTCGACTTCTTCCTTTGAATAACATTTTTTTGTGAGACTGATAATGAATGTGTAAAAAAATAAATAACAGTGTATTTGTGTATGGATGCCCTTTTGTGCCTATATGTGGGTGTTAGTAGTCCTGATTCTTAAGTAGGCAGATGTTTGTAAGTCACGAATAAAGAGAAATCCTTGGAAACATCCCTCTTGCATTCAAATACAGTCGCTACAACTCGCTTGTAACCATGACAAATTAAAACCTGTAAACCCAGACAGATTAATTGCCTTAAATAAGCTTATGAACATGGATAAGAACAGCCAAAGACATCCTTACCACAGCACTGCTCATGATTTTCCTTGTGTGTAGGCATGAGGAGGGAGAAAGTGGGTTAAGGGGAAAGAACGATGAAGGCAGAGGGGCTGAAAAATTAAATGCAAAGCTGCTCGTTCTTTGGCAAGGGATTAGTCTATTGTCCCTGCACACTCAGAAATTCTCTAAATCCAAGATATCACGTGAAAATTATAATAGGGATGAATGGATTAATGTACAAAGGTCTCCAATATATTTTTTCTGGTGACTGTGGGAATAATTGCTAATCTAACATGTCCGACCTTGACCTCATCAACTCACAAGTGTATCACATGACCCTTTAAAGGGATAATGACAATTCTACGGATGGATCCTGCATTAATAATATGTCATAGCTAATGACATTAGCAGCCATTATGTTTGATTCAATTGAAGAAATGTGTCTTCGTAATTAGTATGCCTGTGTTTAAAAAGTGGGGACAACATCCTAATTTGCCCCTCCACTCACCTTCTAAATAAATAATGAATTTTCTGAATAATCATGGTTGCAGCTATTATGATTTTGTTTTGTTGTCTTGTTTTATTTTGATTCCAACCTTTGTAATGCAATGAAGTCATATTTCTCACCATGTGCTCCATGTTTTCTATAGCCTGTAGGGATTAATAAATATATGGGACGAATATCTAACATGTGCTTTTAGTAATCCATTACAAAAAATGTTTTTCACAGGTTGAGTGGCACTTCATAGGAGCAGTAAACCCCTCGAGTGCAGTAAACCCCTCGAGTCCAACCCGAACAGACGAATCACTGACGCTTGCAGTCTGCTGCCAGTCTAAATTTGGTCAGCTCAAGACGGTGCACTTAAAAAAAAAACAGAGAAAGGCAATTATAAATGTCCTCTCTTATCATTTCCAAGCATCACACGGGTAGAGCTGTCATTCACACATGTAGTTCTACAGATGAACACTTTCAGATTGAATGCATTGCAGTGTGCAGCAGGCAGCACAGAGGCCTTCTTTCAGCTTGTCTGGAAGGATCGTTTCGGGCATGCATCATTACTGTAAGCAGGTGTTGCTCTCTACTGCTTTGCTTATTCATGGTCTTTGCTTCCTCTAAACCCGGAGGAGGAGACACATCCACAGCCACGGCCATTGGGAAAGCAGGAAAGAAATTGATGACCTTTTAACTATTTCCATCCCTGAAACCCAAAGTCACTTATTCATGAAGCTGACTTGAGTGCATTCTCTATGAAACGTGTTTGGTTTAGGGCTAAGAAGGTGAAAACATACATGAAAAAACTTAAATATTTGATGGCCCTGTTTTTTCCCAGCAGTGATTCACCACAATGCTGGAAGAGGTTTTTTTTTGAGGACATCATGAATCTTACTCCTAAAGAGGAATCTCAATTTCAGATTAATTTACAGCTGGACATGGGCATCACATAAGAAATATGTCTTAAAATTTGCTAATTTGAAGAACAGCACTGGCTGTGAGTCAGAGAGACTTCCATGACGTAGTGTTATGTAACTCTCAGTGTCACTCTGCCAGTCAGGACAAGCCATTAAGCCGCTCGCCCTGTGACCATGAGTTAACTGGGTCAAAATGTGTCAGTTTAGGCTAAGCTAGACAGCCTGAGAGTGAAGTCAGAGGGATGACCGGAGTTCCAAGGTCTTACTCTGCTCTGGCTTCAGCAGCAGTGTGAAAGTGTACGGTGTGTGTGTGTGTGTGTGTGTGTGTGTGTGTGTGTGTGTGTGTGTGTGTGTGTGTGTGTGTGTGTGTGTGTGTGTGTGTGTGTGTGTGGTGTGTGTGTGTGTGTGTGTGTGTGTGTGTGTGTGTGTGTGTGTGTGTGTGTGTGTGTGTGTGTGTGTGTGTGAACAGCAGGTGTGGAGGGCAAAGCGCAGCAGCCGTGAAGGTAACACACAGCAGGATTTAGATGTCTGGCACTCAGGGCTGTTGGGTACAGGAAACTATTATATGACATGCTGATACCAGCAGTGTTTCCTCCCTGAGCTGCTACATTTCTGGACGGTGTGATTCCAGAGTAAGCTATCATTGGTCGTGCATTACCGAAAACACTAAAGTGCCTTCCATGAGGTCATTTCTACAGCAGTCAACACAGCAACTTATAACAACTCAAGTCAAAAGTTATTTTGCATTCTCAAAGGCCAAGGTATTCAACCAAAGGAGGAACTTCAGAAAAGTCTCCAAAGACAAATACTGGTAAAAAAAAAAAAAACATTGATTTTTTTGTTTTGTTATGACCCCAAACACCTTTGGTCTACTTTTCTCAGATGTTTTCACTAAGTATGCTTCATGTAGTCTCTTCTTAGGGCTCTGTGAGTATACAAACAGTTAATGAATACCAAAAAGGAGAAAATATAGGTCGATCAGTGACATCCTAAATGCCTACATTAACTTGTGGTGGAGACATTAGACTTCAGAAAGCGGATTTTGACTTCATCCCTTTTGCTGTAAATTTGAGCCACTCAGCACGTAAGTAAACATATGGACCTCCTCCAGAATCATTAGAAACCTTGATGAATTCTGCAGGAACATCTTGATCAAAAGTCGCTTCTCCGTGGTTAAACATCAACATGATCCTCCCACAACAGATGTAGAAACAAGTTCGAATAAAAGGCAGAAATGAGAGAGTGGGAGACCAAGAGAAAGAGAGATGAGGGATGATTCTGCTTTCTTTTTTTCACCCTCTTTATAATAAGTCACGTGTAGGCAGCAGGTGGGTTCAGGCAGTGTGGGTTTGACTCATCCATGAGGAGGTGTGTGTATTTACGTGTGTGTGTGGGCAACACAGCACACGCTGCCTCTGACCTGATCAAGTATCACATGTAATTATTGAGAGGATCCAGAGAAACAGAACAAAGTGAATTGTGTTTTTTTAATACATTTTTATTCAGATTAAGCATTTTATTACATGACGTACAAACAACGAACATACTCCCCCGCCCCCCACCCACAACAGCGAGGGTGAAGCAACCAATGTGTTTATTTGTTTATTGGATTATGTGTACGTTGCTGTGGAATTTTTTTTAGAAAGAGCATGACAATACATTATGTTACCTTAAAGCTGTGTGTGTGTGTGTGTGTGTGTGTGTGTGTGTGTGTGTGTGTGTGTGTGTGTGTGTGTGTGTGTGTGTGTGTGTGTGTGTGTGTGTGTGTGTGTGTGTGTGTGTGTGTGTGTGTGTGTGTGTGTGTGTGTGTGTGAGCAGCATCAGATAGTATCATTAGCTTCTACTTGTGTTTTATGATGTCGAGTGTCACCATCCCCCCCAAGCTAGACTTTTAGAATTAGACTGCTGTGAAGACCACACCCTGTCCAAACCAAAAAACTCACACACACGCACTAACACAAACACACACACATACACACACACCAAGAAATTCACACACTGCTTCACATATACTTCTTTTAGGCCACTATGGGATGAAATTGTACACGCAGGTCAGTGTGTTTGCAAATACTTACGCAAAAGCAAACACACAAACACGCAAACACTGAAGAGACAGACACCAAAAGATGCATACATTCAAAACACGCAAGCAGAACAAGAATACACACACACAAACACACACACGCTAGACAGTGATTAATGAGCTTTTGTGGTTGCTGTGTAACACCACATCTGCTGCCACGGGGACTCCAGCACGAGCCGGAAACAATATGGTTTATTTGGCCCATTATGCAGTGGCTAGTCGTATTGAAACAAACAAACACACACACACACACACACACACACACACACACACACACACACACACACACACACACACACACACACACACACACACACACACACACACACACACACACACACACACACTTTTGCCCTCTTTATGCTGGTGGCAACCACATTTCGTCCCAAACCAACCCCCTCCTCTTAACACACACATGACCCCTGCTAACACACACATATGCCCATTATACGTTTTGTATCCATCATTCCCCCAAAGACCAAGACAACCTGCATCTCCCAGAATGCTTCATTCAGGCTTTATTCAAAGACTCCCCTCTCATTGTGACCTGCAGACGATTAGCCCTACACCACTGCAGGCTATAACATGCACCAAAACCACAATATGTGACTTTTCGTGTTGCTCTTTTGCAAAGAACAGCAATTGTGTGCTTTCATTGGAATCGAAAACAAGTTTTTTGTCAAGTAGGTTAACACATGCAAGGACTATGCTTTAGTGAACGATGGTGCATACATAAACACAGTAGAAAGAAGAGAATGGTTGTAAAAAAGGAGAAAATAAAGAAATATAACAAAAAAATATATAAAAAACGCTATACAATTAATATATTAAAAAAAATATATACAAACATGTACGTACAAGAAGAATATGACAAGTTACTCTGAAATATAGGCAGTGTAATAACAGCATTTAAAAGGAAAAAGCAGCCAAACAATGGTAGCATTGTGCAGATATTAACCATCTTTCTACTATAGAAGTATGAAATATTCCAAATCAGCAGAGAAAGTATTATTAAAAAAATGACAAAGAAATAGAAACATAATATACAAACAAGTAAGTACAACAAGAATATGAAACGTTACTCTGATAAATAATAGAAGGTGTTTTCGTCTCGTTAGATACCATCAGTTTTACACCAGAGTTTCTCCTCTTCCTATCTTCTCTTCCCTGCAGCCATGTTGACGTATAGAGCTGGCTGGTGGTCAGATGTGTGTGGGTGGAAGTGTGTTTGATGTGCATGTGGCCAAGTCACCTTGTGTGTGTGTGGTGGGTGTGTGCTGCATGTTAGTTGGTGTTGGATGGTTGGGGGCGGGGGTTGGAATAGCTTGGCCTCGATGGGGGTCACATCAAAAGGCAGGAGTTGGAGCCAAAAGGCGAAACAAAGGTGTGGCCCTGAGTTTTATGGAGCCTGCCGTGTGCATGTGTGTGTGTGTGTGTGTGTGTGTGTGTGTGTGTGTGTGTGTGTGTGTGTGTGTGTGTGTGTGTGTGTGTGTGTGGTGTGTGTGTGTGTGTGTGTGTGTGTGTGTGTGTGTGTGTGTGTGTGTGTGTGTGTGTGTGTGTGTGTGTGTGTGTGTGTGTGTGTGTGTGTCGAAAGGGATGAAACAGACCCCCTGAGGACAAAAGAGGTTGTGTGTAGCAGCTGACTATAGGGGAAATTATTCCTGAAACAAATGATAATTTCCCTCCACCACTTGGGACACTTGGGCCATCTCACATGAGGATCTTAACACCATCTGCAAAATGTCCCTAAAATTCATCCTGTTTCACTAATACAGGCTGTTATAAATGAACTGTGATTCAAACTGTTTCTTTCAAATACTGCATTCAACATTTTACCTAAATAAGTACTACATATTTTTCTCATTTTACTTTCTAAAGTGATAATCTGGTCTCTAAAATGTTCTAAAAAAATGTATATTATTTTCAGCGCAATTTCAAAAAGTGACATCTGCAAAATGTATATATTTTTGTAGTTTAACACAAATGTAAGCAGTAAATCCTTACATTTCAGAAGTGGAAAAGGTTGTCTTTTTTTCTGGAAAATTCCTAAATTATTCAACTATAATTAAATCCATTTAGTTTTAGTTGAAGTTCAATTGTACAACATGTCCCTATTAAATTGAAAATAGTAGGTCAAATGTAGGTGTACAGAGAAACAGAATAGCTGTTTAAAGCTAGCTGATGTCTTCTGTCAGTGCAGGAAGAGCCCAGGTGTCACTAATGACATTAATAACGACTGCAAATTCATTTAGCTGAGCCACTTCCAGCGTCCTGGTATATTGGCAAACTGGTACACTTGATTGGACTAAGCTGTCTGTAATGTTATCAGTCAGCCTGGTCTCCTCAAAATTACTTTCACAAAACCGCATTGGCAATTTTGTTTTGAAGGGGGAACTTATTTTGTAGTATTGTAGTACATACTCTTGATAATGCCTTCAAGGAGAAGGTTGGAGTGGCCGGATTGCTAAAAAACGCATGACTTTCACACAATAATCTGCTGTTCATGTCAACAATTGAGTTGTTCTAATATTTGAAATAACATATGCAACTTAAAGTCATGTCAACAAATGTACAAACCATGATCTTTAACTTAGTATAACCAAATAGCTTTATAGCATAAACCAAACAAAGTAGCCTTGTTTTGATTTACAATGTTTAAAACTGTGACCGTGATGCAAGAGAAAATACTTTTCCCCTTCAAGGTATTTTTAAAAAACAGTTTGATTGTATGTGAATGTAATTATTTTAATACATGTTATCAGTCAAACCCAAGCGTTTCACACATCAGACAGTCACAATGTGTGCTGTGAAAAATGAATCTGTCTGTTTCTCGTATAACGTCTTTGAAACAAACAAAAACACAACAGCAAATGTATAATGAAGCAGAATTCCCCCAGCATGTGTCTTAATATCCTGAAAACACACGCCCACCGGGAAAAAAACAGCCTCTGGCGAACACCAACATACCAATATTAATTATAAGAATGTGAGAATCTGCACTGATTGTCTTCCCATGCATCGTTGGAATGGGAAGAATCATTTAGAAGCTCTAATTGGTGAATTGGAGGGATGGCTGCACGAGTGTACAGTAAATCATAACTATGTATATGATAGCTAATTGACTCGTAATCACACTGTGACAGCTGGTGATGAAAATGATAGATTTCCTCGTTTTCACTGTGTAATGAGCAATGTTTAAATGTTACAGTGGGACCAGGTTATTCCCTGCACAGCATTGTGTTTTGTACGCCATTAACAAACACTGGAAATAGAATAACTCGCATATGCAGATACATCCACACAGACGGCTCACATTCTCACCTCTAACATTAAACGACAAGAGAGAGAGAGAGTAGTGGCGTCTACAGACAGATAATTAAACCAGAGGGAAATTATAACACCTCTCTTTCCCCTCCTCCCCCCTCTCTCTCTCTGTTTTCTCTCACTTCCTTGTTCACTCTCTTGTCAGCAGATCAGCCTGGATGCAGATGAAAATGTCAATCCAAAAAGGAGGAGAGAACAGGAGGACAGTAAATGCATTTGGGGGCACAAAGCTAAGATACAATTGCATATTTCTTAATATTTTTACTGCCGACAGGTGCAAACGTGCTACAACGACCCAAAACATTTCCATTCCTAGAAACTTTCAACAAACAATGTCACTGAAAAAGACTGTCAGGGGGAATGTACTTAAAATGTAACTTTTATCAGCCTTTTGTTAACCAATGTGATTGTATTAATCCTTCTGATATTATTGCAGATCTGTTGTAAGCTAATTAGCTAATGT
Organism: Trematomus bernacchii; assembly: GCF_902827165.1. Classification (NCBI taxonomy): domain Eukaryota; kingdom Metazoa; phylum Chordata; class Actinopteri; order Perciformes; family Nototheniidae; genus Trematomus; species Trematomus bernacchii. The sequence continues at coordinate 4,650,841 of NW_022987564.1, read as the reverse complement.
AGCTAACTTAGTCATTTCAAATATACTGACAACAAATGTACAACTATGACACTGACAGTTGGCCAATGTTATAATCCGGTCCCAGCTGGTTTCCGTGTGTTTTGAGCTTCTTATAGCTTTTTTCTACAGCATTTTGTTTATTTGGCGCCTTTAGTAAATGCTGCACATGTTTCATCAACACATTGAATGTTTTCTTAATGTGTTGTCAATTTAAGGAAGATGTTTCTTCATTTGCATGTGTTTTGATACATTGGTGTTTTTATATTTGCATAATTTTTAAAAGTGCAACACGTTTCTCCTAATGGAAATGTTTTGAGGCGTTGTAGCACGTGTCGGCCACCGTAATCTAGTACCTTACATTTGTGCTGTTTTTTAACTCAATAATTCAATTGCTGCTGTTGATAAGTGCTTTCCTGCACCAGCTGCGACAAGCCTCGTGCAGCAGCCATCATTGAGCTAATTTATAGTTTTCATCTATCGTTTGTATCACCCCATTATGGCCATTAGACACACATTCAAACAGACAGTGGCACCCCGGAGAGGGTGCAGAAAATGTAATAGTCGTGCCGCTCACCAGCCTTTGTGTCGTGTGTGTCATTACTGTTTGCAACACAATTGGGCCCTGCTCACCTCCGCATTAGGGCCTTGACTCACGCTGTGTGTGTGTGTCTCTGTGTGTGTGTGTGTGTGTGTGTGTGTGTGTGTGTGTGTGTGTGTGTGTGTGTGTGTGTGTGTGTGTGTGTGTGTGTGTGTGTGTGTGTGTGTGTGTGTGTGTGTGTGTGTTGTGTGTGTGTGTCTCTGTGTGTGTCTCTGTGTGTGTGTGGGAGTGTGTGGAGTTAATGGATGTGCAGAGAGCAGTGCGTAGGAGTGTAACCCCCAATATGATTCATACCCAAGAATACTGTGGAATTACTAACACAAATCAGCTGTGATGAGACAAGGCCTATTACACACACACACACACACACACACACACACACACACACACACACACACGCACACGCACACGCACACGCACACACACACACACACATATTTTTTACATTTACCATACACACAGAGCAAAGGCCATTGTCCAGATAAGGGTGGGTGACGACGATTGGGTGGGGCGTTTCCATGGTGACCAGGGCGACAGAAGGGAGAGGGGGTCCGCCTCCTGACCTTCATTGAGGTGAATGAGTATCACTAAGCAGAGGCAAGTAGCTAAATCGAGACAAGAGCGAGTGAGAGGAGCGATCAGCGGCCATCATGGCTGTGGGCCGTCGTGAGCTTCAGCGGCCAGTCTGAGGCACTTAGCATTAGCATCAGAAAGACATTATGCTAATAGCATCAAAGGAAGCAGACCCCCGCCTTTGTGTTTCCCGGGCCAACCCAAGGGCACGGAGAGATTTTTACATTTCAACCCCCTTCCAGCCCTGAACTCCCAAAGCATTTGCATGAAGATGAAATAAAAAGTAGGAAAATGGGACGCATTACACAAAAAGATGAAGCACGGCAGAGTTTCTAAAGGTCTGCAGTCCATGGAAACTGAGAAGAAAGGCCACAAGAAAGGAGGATAAAACACGAGACACAAATGACAGTTAAAGATATTAACACGTGTGTCAAGGAGTAGTGAACTTCATACGTTTTTGCCACTGTACAGAAAGGGATGGTATACAATATATTGATTTTTTATCTTCTTATTTCTGTTTTCAGTGGCATTCAGTCATGAACTCCACATAAGAAGACCAAGATATATGCAGGTTTACCGTCATCCATCATTAAACTCTGATGCCTTTCAACTGGCTAGCTGCTGCACCAAGATTGTAGGCCAACCCAGAAGTTAGCATCACCTCAGTTCACGCAACAAAAAGCCATTCGATTTTGGATGGTTGTTGAATTGATACATAGTGATGTCACTATGTTAGAGCGGTAAACAAAGGAGTCCAATGAAGGCGTTTCTTTGCAGATCAATTTCCTTCACAAACCTAGAAAACACACTTCAGGAAAGGGAAAACCACAAAAAGCACAATAGGGCCTCTTTAAAGTAACTTTAATTTTTACTCAAGTAAAAGCAAACATAAAGTAGGTCATTTAAAATATGCTTTAAAGGTAGGGTAGGTAAGTTTGAGAAACCGGCTCGAGATACACTTTTTGTTATATTCCATGGAATGCTCTTAACATCCCGATAGCAATGAATATCTTAAGTGCTTTGACAAAAATCCATAAAAAAATGTCATCTGTGGAAGCCGTAGTACTGTAAAAAGCACGACCAATCATTTTAGCCGGCCCGGTCATGTGCGCGTTCGTGTGTGTTGGAGGAGGGGCTCTCTAATGCTGCGTTCACACCGGACGCGATGCGATGTTTGGGGGCGGTGCGATTACATGTAAAGTCAATGCAGAGACGCGGACAGACGCGAATTCGCTCCGACGGTGCGCATGAAGCGGTGGACGCGGCGCGAATCACGCGATTGAGGCGATTGAACGGTGCCGCATTAAATGCGAGAGTTCAATTTTTTCAACTCGAGCGTCAAATTCACGTGACGCGTTCTCGCGGAAGCCAATCAGCGGTGAGGATCTCAGCCGCCGTCACTGACGTTCAACCACACAACGTTAGCTGTTAGCACACAGAGCTCACAGCTCCTCATATCTGTTCAGAAACTGGACAAAAGTTACAAACAAGTAACAAGTACAAACCACAGACTGTCTGTGCCATGGCGAATACAGTCGCTGCTTTATTTATGTCTGTAGGCCGTTGTTATGAGTGTGGAATGAGCATATACAACGTTAGCTTAGCCTGGTCGACCCGATCTTCATTCAGAAAACAAGCATTTTAAAAGGTGTTTTGCCTGCCGTCTTGTCTGCAGACTTGTCAAGCATTCATTCATGGTTGTTACTAACCGGTATCAGTATGTTGTTACTTCGGCATCATTTAGAAACGTGTATTACAATTTAATCACGGTCAAATATGTTCATTTGTTGTAGCTCCCAAGCCAGCGCGTCTTGTTTGAATGATGCGAGTAAACACAGCTGGCAGCCGCGGTGAAACTCCAGCGTTTAGAGCGATGCGATAGGAGCGATTGGAGCGAAGCGAATAGTCGCATCGCGTCCGGTGTGAACGCAGCATAAGGAAGTGGCAGATTTCTTCCGGTTGTGTATTTTCAAATTCTAGCGCACTCGAGCTGGTTTCTCCAAAATTACCTACCCCACCTTTAAGTAAACTTTACTGCATTACATTTTTACTGGGTGTTGATAATATTTTGACTCAATAGTTTTAGGGCACAAACTAAAGTGCATTAACATGTTAGTATAATAGCAGCCGAACAGCAATAGCCAAGGACATGTAACCCTTTTCTGGTGATGGACATTTGCGGCCTGTGCATGTGACCGATTATCAATTATAGATACACATGCCTTCCTCGGTGTAGTCTAACTGGAATGAACCTCTCTTAAAGCTCTCTTTCTTTAGGTGCAAAAGGTGACATTAGGTAATTAGTAGGTTCTCTGCAGAGTTAAGTGCCTTTTTAAGATACTAGGCTTCATGAAATAAATGTATAGTTAGATCAGACAATTATAAATTAATCTGTATTGATAAGCAAAGATAAATGCTGGAAGATGAATTTCTTGATTTATTGGAGGTTTTTTGATAACTATCAGCATGCTCGTTTGTTTGTTTGGGCTGAAGAGGTTAATGCCTTCCTTTGACCTAAATATACATTTTCAGGGAGTTGAATTAACTATTTAGAGATCAGATCACCTGACACTACACCAAACACTCCTTCACAATGTGATACCTGCAGCACAAAGACAGCATTACACTGCACTAGTGCCTTTCTTTTGAGAAGACAATTTGTTGAGTGTCCAATTTAATGCACCATGAAATTGGAGACCGGGTGTCTCTTCCCGCAGACAAAATGAAATATCACAGTGTCTGGAGTAGTACAGTGTTTACTCTAGCCAACATGTTATATATGGACTCCCCTGCGTTAAAGCACCCTTCAAGCCTAATAACGAAGGGGGAAAATAGTCCACCTCCACACGAACCTGGCAGTAAACACCATTCAATTTCTCCCAACTCCTCCATAGGCAGAGAAAGATGTCGCAGAAACGTTTTGGTCATTATACAGGACGGAGGAAGGAGACCCAGGTGAGGGAACATGATGTTTCTCTGGGGGGTGTCGTGAGCAAGAACAGAAGGTGAATGGCGGGAAGAAAAAGAGGAGAGTGAAATACTCACCTTGTATGAGTCATCCAACACACCTCAGCACTTTATAATGAGATATATCTACAGCACAATACTTCTCCGGTTAGTCAAGCATCACGACACAGAGCCACGCTCGCTGTCAGTGTGACCCTGTGGCAGAAATGTTACAGCGAGCAGACGCAATCGCAAACCAGATAACAACAGCATTTAATTCAATTTCTCAGCCCTCACAATTGGCTGATTATTGGATTGAAAGGGTGCCCTTGATCAGCGCCGCGGCGACTCGCTGCAGGCAGGATGTTCGTCATCCAGAGGAAGAGGAGCGTGGTTAAAGGCTGAGAATAGGCCAGACATGAAGATAGAATGAATAGAGGTAACTAACACGAGCAAATACATGATGCTCAAGGTACTCAAGGTGTAACACATGGGAGTAAAAAGAACAGTTGGTCTCATGCCGAAATGTATTTTTACTTGAGTGTGGGGAAATGACATGTATTGCTACTTGTTCAGTATGCTTCATGCTTCGTGCATCGTGCTGCTGGTGTTCTCGCTCTCTGGGTCTGTTCAGGGTAACAACCATTTTATATTGGATCCAATCTTTAGGCCCTTGGGTTTGTATTCTCTTGGCTTTTCAGTTCATATCTTTGAATGGATTTGGATGTAATTGTACCATGAGTTTCTTTTGCACTATGTCTTAATGTATTTTAAAGCACTTTGAATTGCTTTGATATGCTATATATCTTGCTATTGCTATTCTTTGATGTGCTTTAAATTGGCTACATTTATATAGTGGGCTTTATCTAAAGCATTCAAAAAAACATTAATAATCCTTGAACTGGGTAATACAATTATGAATACAACAGAAAGGTACATGCATGTTGTTTTTATGTTTTTGTGCGGTTCCCGTGCAGTCAACATGTCGACGTATCCTTGGGCAAGATACTTAACCCTGAGTTGCTCCCGATGGCCCGAATGAGCAATTGGTACTGCTCTTTATGAATGATTTGTGAAAGGGTGAATTACTTGATGTATGTAAAAGCGCTTTGAAGGGTCGTAAAGACCTGATAAAGCGCTATACAGTATAAGTACAGACCATTTACCATTTCTCTGTACTTTCGTAATAAGGCTTAAAACTGTATAAAAGAAATTATGAAATTTGAATAAAAATAATGTGTGCTATCTGTACATTTTACATGAAAATGTGTTCATAGGTCTGACTAGTTTGACATTTTGGAGAATTTTTTATAGAAAATTGACTTATCAATGTCAATGTGTGTATTTCCAGAAATGTAAAAATATCCCTTTTAAAAGCAAAAATGGAAAAAGCAAGATTTCAACCTTGCCACAGAAATATGGTTAAAGTTCACCCAGTAATGGATAGTACATGCAGCATCTAAAAAGAAAGAGGAGAAACAAGAAAAAAACTGGATTATTTTTTATGGATATATGGCATCTGAGACCCTCCCCCATCCCACAATAAAAGGTGGACGCCCTCACTAAACCACGGCTGACTAATCGGGACGCGTGTGAGGAAATCCTCAGGGAAGAGTGACAGCCAGGGACGAGGGGTCTGTATTACCCTCACTGCATAGATCACAAACCAATAACAGGGCTCATTCCCCTCCCTCTGTCCCAGAGGAGGGGGCTCTGGGGTCAGGGGGGCGTGTCGCCGTGGTTGAGCCCCAGCAGGAGGAGGCGTGGCGGGCCGTAACCTGCCTGATGACGCTGCCCTGTAACAGCATCTGGGCCTGTCTGAGAGACACGAGGCTATAGTTACACAGAGACGTTTGTGAGAAGACACTCGAGCTGAGTGACCCTGAACGTGCCACCAACACGTCACCATGCAGGACGCGGTCTAACACGTTTACTCAGCAAAACTGCTAACAGAAACCCAGCCTGACTGTCTAAATGTCCTACTTTAAAGGTCCCCTATTATACTGTTTTTCATCAATATATTATAGGTCTCAGATATACAGAACATGTCTCTGAAGTGTTTGGCTCCAAACACCAAACAGATCATTGCAGCATCCCATAATCCCCTCTGTTTCAGCCCTGTTTCAAAAGTGCTGATTCTCTGTCTGTTACTTTAGATGAAAAATAAGGAGCCACTCCCCACGCCCCTCTGAGAGATATTTGGTTAAAAAGAACACAATGGTGCTCTAGGAGGAGATTCAGGTGATAAGGTGGGGGGGGGGGGGGGTTACCTTGGTTGGTGATTGGCTAATGGTTACACCAGCCAAAAAATCGTTATGACATCATAAAGTGGCCAAAATCTGATCAGCTCATTTTCAGACAGGTTTTTATGTAAATGTCCAGGACAAAAAGAGAGGGGGTCTTTTTTCCTGAAACTTTCAGAATCTCTTTACACAGAGGGGACATGGATTGATTTTTGCATAATAGGTGGCCTATAAATCCTACTGGGATACGCTCCGATGCTGCACAAACACTCAAGCAATGAAAAATACTTTTGTGATGATTCCGATTGGAGATGTGTTTTGTTTATGTCTCTTTTATCGTTGATGCAATGGTAAACCTGTAGTAAATCACATGTTGTTAAAGGATATTTTATAAATTAAGGAAAAAACATATTTGCTCATGAAGCAGTACTTTATTTTGATGCATGGGATCTCAAAGGAATCATTTTATTCTATCATAATATCTGTGGTAGTAACAGCAGCTACGTTAACGTAGGAAAATATGACTATAGTACTAAATATACTAAAATAGCATTAGTTTCAGCAGCTCTCAATGGTGATATTCTATAGTATTTTAAAATCATTCTTTATCCATTAAAAAACTATAATTTAGCTGAATCACGCACCTGTACAGAAGATAAGGGCCATGTTTAAAAAATATATTTCTAGTTCTGACTTTAAGCTTTGTGAATAAATTCTTCTGTACACTTGAGTATATGAATAATTGCAATGATACTTAAAGGTCCCCTATTATACTGTTTTTCATCAATATATTATAGGTCTCAGATACAAACCTGTTTCAAAAGTGCTGATTCTCTGTCTGTTACTTTAGATAAAAATAAGGAGCCATGGTGCTCTAGGAGGAGATTCAGGTGATAAGGTGGGGGGGGGGGGGGGGGGGGGGGGGGGGGGGGGGGGGGGGGGGTGGGGGGTTACCTTGGTTGTTGATTGGCTAATAGTTACACAAGCCAAAACATCGTTATGACAACACAAAGTGGCCAAAATCTGATCAGCTCATTTTCAGACAGGTTTTTATATAAATGGATCAGGACAAAAAGAGAGACAATCTTTTTTCCTGAAACGTTCAGAATGTTTATGTAGAAAAGACATGAAAAAGTGCATTTTGCATAATAGGTGACCTTTAAATAGTAAAATACTATAATAACACTTCATATTGACACATAATATAAGCCTTAAAAATAATGAACTTGAAAGGGTTTAAACCCAAACTACTGTACATCGAAAAAAAATGTACATTGCACAATGGATATGGAAAAATATGAAATTCGATACAATTGTTCTGAATTATTTCCAGGAAATACGTTATTTAATGTGTTTTACTTATGTATTATGTCTATTACATGTATCATCCTATACGTCTTGACTAATTATGTAAAAATGAAGCATTCAAAGTGACTTATTTGTTTGAATCTGTTGTTTTTTCCTCAACAATGACAAAAACACATTACTCCAACAAGGATCGTTTAATAACAAAAATTATAATACAAACAAATAAAGAGTGGATTCATTTCTGACCATGTGGAGTGATCAGGCACATAATCACCATCAAACAGCTTTTGCATTGAATATTTGAGGCTGTTAGAAACCTGAGCTTGATACAAAACGTCATGAAGTGTGTGTGGTACAAATGGATGTTGCAATGATTAGGAAGCATTACAAAAGGTAGAGTGAAAGAGTATAAATACACTGTATGTACAACTGATGGACTATATTCCTCAATGCAGAATCAGACGGGCGCCGCGCAGCTCTTTCATATTTTCTTCTGTACAGTTGGGAGTTTAATAAATTGCCTCTGCTGCCAACTGAGAGCTTCAACAGGGACATAAAAAAACAAATGTGTCTCCTGGTAGCCACCCAGTGCTGAAAAGTATTTGTTTTTCCTCACTACTCCTCCCGTATACTCGCTAATGATTTGTATTTCTTTTTAAATTAGCTTTGAGAAGGATTGGCTGAGTCAGGGTGCTGAGTAGAAATAATAAACCATGTCCCTAGTCGGCAACAGAATCACAAGTTTGACAACAAATAATACGGGGTAATGATATTGTGCAGGCGACCACGGGGGAACCAGCTTTGTCAAACTTCAATTCAGGCTTTTCATTTCAAGGGTCACAGGTTGAAGGTCAGGGGTCGCGGCGCAGCGGTCACTAGGAGGGGGCGTCTTCTCCGTGGATCGCCTTATACTTGACCATCTCCTCGGGAAACACTTTGCCCAGCTCGGACACCAGAAGGCTCTTGAATTTCTGTCATAAAACACAACAGAAGAGGTGGGTTTATAAGTGACTTGTTACTATTTTAACTTCATGATGAAGGCAACACATTTTTATCTTTCACTGTCAACATGTTTATATTTTACTCTTTAGTCCTGTTTTATTTTCTATTTTGTTTTACTTTTTTTATTTCATATAACATGCTGCTGATTCCCACATTGGGATCAATAAAGTATATTTTGATTTGATTTGATTTATTTCGAATGTGTAAAACAATAATACAAAAATGTAACATGAGAATTATTATACAATACAAAATTAAGCAATGTCAAATAGATATACAAAAATATTACTGATTCTAAATTGTATAAACAAATGATCTACTTAAAAAAGTTAAGAATTGATCAAAACAATATGAAATCTTAATTTTGCCCAGTTTTAGGGCACGGTGTGACTTCAATGTGATAATTGATCACATTTCAGTGGCATCATATTCAGTAAATTGACAATAACAAGCACCGACTAACTCACACTACTCTGAGGATCTGATGTGAATTAGTTGAGGGAATATCATTTGAATATTGTGGTTTTGTTTTTACATCTCAGTAAACATCATCACTTAAAGGTCCCATGTCATGCTTTTCTGGTTATTACCCGTCCCCTTGTGTGTTATGAAGGTTTTTCTGCATGTAAACGGTCTGCAGAGTCACAAACCCTCAAAGTACACCCTGTAGCGAGTAAAACTCTAACACAGAAAAGACCTGTCTATGCTGCCCCAGAACGCCTCGTTGGAGATTTCTCTTTTTCCATTGTTTTCTTCCTGGGTACAGTGACGTGCCCATACCCAAATATGTGGAGCTCCTCACACACACACACACTCAGCGAAACTGTGACGCGCTGGGGGGGGGGGTGCTAGTGGAGCCTCGCAGCGGCAAAACTGTGGCACGCTTACACTGTAGGTGTGCCGTGTTTGGGGGTGCAGGTGCTAGTGGAGCCTCGCAGATGGGGGTGCTGCAGCCCCCTCAACATCCCCACCTTCCCGCATCCATTCGCGATGTCTCGCAGATCCCACGCAGCAAGCAGGAAATGAACCCAGCTCACTGTGGCCGTTTCTCAATCGTGAGGATATTGGCTTCCAAGCCAATATTTGAAGGATGCTACGTCATAGAGTGCCGCCGAAGGACTGTTCCAATCTCCAGCATACTTGGAATTCCACCGAGGCCGCGTCCTTGGTTTGGGGGAAATTTCGAGGCTGCACATGGGTAGACTTCGCGTCCTTAAAATCCCCACAATGCTTTGCGCATGGACCAATTTCCCCAAATCTGTGGCGGAAGATGTAAGGCGGGGCCTCTCATATGACGCACACCTGCACACTTGCTACCATGTTCCACTCTTTGTTTTCTGAATGCCAGGAAGTATTCTTGCCTTGCTTCTGAAGCAAGATGCTCGGCTCGGCTGTGCTACCAAGCCAGCATCCTCGCGATTGAGAAACGGCCACTGTCCGCTCCTCGCAGCAGCGAGCCGCGCAACGTCCCGCCAACACGGCACCCAGACCCCACGCAGCATTCTCATCTGTTTGTCCTTACTGGTGTTATTTTCTGGTTGCTAACGCCATTGTAACACATAATCACTGATGTTCTGCTGTAACGGTGCTAGACTCATCAGAACAGAGTGGGCGAGCTGACCAATCAGAGCACACTGGGCTCACAGGGAGGGGGGGGGGAGGAGCTCCAACAAGCCGTGTAGGACAGAGAGTGAATGCACATACTATACAGAGATGCTGTATGAGAAACCAATGTGAGTTTGGAAAATTGCACAATATAAATCTATTTTAGTAGACATCAACAATGGAATTATGATCAGTAGAAATGGCCATGACATGGGACCTTAACAGGACTTAAATCAAACTATTCATCTGATTACTCTGTATTTGTGTCCATGCATGTAAACATAGTCAGCGTAAACCTGGCAATTATAAAAATAAACTATCTATAATTTCACTTGAAACTACCAGTAGGTTAATTTTGCACCAGAGTACAACAAATAGCCTTTAAAAGTTGTTCTTTTGTAAAGAATAGTCATTAGATGCGTGATCAGAATATGTGTTTAAGGTTTTATATATATATATATATATATATATCATTATCAGTATATGCTAATACCTATAACGTAATAAAATATTTTGGTCTTTTTGTCTAGCCCACCCACTTGGATTCCAAATAAGTGCTGTGTATAGCCACATAAACACCAACATATTTAAGCATTGGGTTTAAGGACAGATAATTTTATCAACAACAAAAAAGGCCACTGGGGAAAAGGGTTAGCTGAAGGACATGCCTCTTTGTTTAATGTTGATTCTCCTTGAAAAGGGGACATTTTGATCTTTAAAAACATTCCACATATCCTTGGGAGCCGTTTAATCAGTGGAATAGTTTGTTGGCTCTGTTTATATTTTGTTCCGTGTCATTGGAGGGGAATCTCAGCGACCCTGGGACTATCTCTTACCGTCATGGTGTCAATCTTCCCTTTGACCTGCTCGTTCCTGGCTAAGGCTCGCTCCAGACATTCCTTCGTGTACAGCTGTGGGTTTCGACCTTGGTCAATGTATCTGCAAACACAAGGCAAAACAATATCAGTCAGGGGAACTGAGAAGCACAGATAAGGTTTTATTAATACCAGTTGCTAGATTGCTAATACAAAGCTTTGTTTGCTGTTTTTCTACAATTTCAGCCATCCTCCACATGAATACAGTAAATTAGAAGTGGCCACAATTTCCAAATGTGTATATTGTGCCAGTATGTGTAATCTGAATTCAAAAGTGACTCTTAATAATCAAAAATAAAAGTGAAATGTGCAATGTAGCGTAACCACATGTGAAGAAAAGGAAATGGAGATATACAATTGTGGGATTTTAGAATGGGCTTTGGCGAGGCTTTATCGCAAAGTAATATATATTCTCTCACACAACACATACATGTATTCAGCAAAGGTGGAAAAGTACCCAGATTATTGACTTGAGTAGAAGTACTGACACCACAATGTAAAAATACTCAATTTCAAGTAAAAGTACTGCATCAAGAATGGTACTATAAAAGTATTTAGGTACGATTAGGAATATTTACCTAAAGTATTTGGATTAAAAGTACTATAATATTAGAATATATTAAAGGTCCCATGTCATGGCCATTTCTACTGATCATAATTCCATTGTTGAGGTCTACTAGAATAGATTTATATTGTGCAATTTTCCAAACTCACATTGGTTTCTCATACAGCATCAGAGTTCCCGTTAGCCGGTAATTACCAGACTATGACCGGTAAAATATGCTGAATACCGGCAAATCTAAATCTCTCCGGTCAAAATAATTTTCCCTTAGCGCAATACCGCATCAGTTGCGCCACTTATGTGACAGACAAGAATAGTATGTGACAGACAAAAGAGTATGTGACAGACAAAAATAGTCAATTCTAATGTCTAACACTTAATGTGGAGAAAGAGATGTCCTGTATGGGTTGATTGTGCGTCGATCTGTTGGTAATGCCTCGGGGTTCCGGTGGGCATGTAAACAAATGCATAATGCTGCGCTATACTTTGTGGCCTCACCCGGTTGCATAGCGACGCTTATTGTTTAGGTGTCTTTTAATAAGCAGGTAGTCATATCATTAGCTAGAACTAGCTGGATCTGATCGATATGGACATAAACGCGAGTGAAGTCTAATCTGACGGGAGAGAGAGATCGGCTGCTGCTGACGAGTCGACACGCAGCTCTGCATGATCCCCTGCAGCGGCGAGCGGAACAAAACACACTTCAGGTTAGAATATCACGTAGCTATGTTAATGACCTCTCAAACTACCTAAACTAGTTATAGATATGTTTAGTTTTACTGTCGGGTCACTCATTACTGGATCCGCGAGCTGCATGATACTGACGGGCTGTCAGGAGAAGGAGAGAGAGCGCTCCGTTTATTATTCCCGCATTTTTGTAAGTTACTGTACACTTTTGAATAATGTAGTTAATCTACTATAATTAGTTTGTTTAATATCGAGCAGCAGCGAGCCTCGCAACGTCCCGCCGAGTGTGTGTGTGTGAGGAAGTCCGCGGCTGTTACGTTACATTACGTCACTATACCCAAATACGTCACTATACCCAAGAAGAAAACAATGGAAAAAGAGAAATCTCCAACGAGGCTTTCTGGGGCAGCATAGACGGGTCTTTTCTGTGTTAGAGTTTTACTCGCTACAGGGTGTACTTTGAGCGTTTGTGACTCTGCAGACCGTTTACATGCAGAAAAACCTTCATAACACACAAGGGGACGGGTAATAACCAGAAAAGCATGACATGGGACCTTTAAAATATTTAAAGCAAAAGCAGCAAATCTTCCCATTGAAGAAGCTGGGACTGTTACATTGCTGTCAATAAATGTTCTGTTAACCCACTAATCATTTTAGTTACTTAATTATAATGTTGGATGGTTTAATCTATACCAAATAATCATATATTAAAAGTATTATGTGTCAAAATACAGTACTTGAGTATATGTACACAGTTACTTTACACCACTGGTATTCACAGCTTTAAAACAATGACATACTAAAGCAGAGGTGTAAGAAAAATATAATTTAAAGGTTAAAAAGCCGGAAAAAGCACAAAAACACCACGGATGACGTCACTCACTCAAACACCTCCAGAGGAACGTTGATCTCATGCAGTTGCTGACGGCATTTCTCTATGTCCTGCAGTCCAGAGATCATCAGATTCCTGAGAAAACAGGTCAATTAAATGTGTTAACAGGGTGTTTATTTACAGATCGGTGCCATTTATAAGGTTATGTATATAAAACTCACAGTTTCTGGTTGAGTCCTGCCTGGCTGCTGGGCTGAAAATCGCTAACGATGATTCCCAGCTGTCGAATATTCTCGATAAATTTCTCCAGATGCTCCTCCAGGTTATCAAATTTCTCCGCCATGTTAATTCTCTGTATCTAAACTACTAAATATACATATAAGCTGTTCCGTTTAGAGGAAGCGTTTTGTCAAATGTTGGCTACGACAGTCGGAACGCCGAAATGCTTTACGGTAGAGACGTAGCCAATTGGTGTGGTTGCTGCTCGGTAACCTAGGTAACGACTAATGACAGATGGTCGTTAACTGCCTAAAAATGTCGTGATGCCGGTTATGTAGAAGCTTCTTTGTGAGGAAAATTATGACATGAGTTTCTTACTGCAGTGTAGTGGTGGCTTGCCTGCCTCTAAACCAGTATTGTGAAAATGTAATATCAAATGTGAATGTTCTTGTTATTTGAATCATATTACCGTGTTCAATACAATAATTATTCTGTAACAATTAAAGAATGCAGTAAGTATATATTGCATTTTCAGGATTAACATTCACAATGTTGTTATATATAGTAGACTGGTATAAAACATATTTTTACACTTTTTTTCTATATTATATATTTTTTTTTAAGGCTCAAAGTATCCTGTATTTCCCAACATATATCTAAAATAAAGCTGAGCTCTGCTTAGAGAATTGGGTAACTTTGACTCAATGTAAATATATAGGCTACAAGGACTGTCTGCATTGTGGGAGGCTAAAAGTAAAAGTGAATGTCAGTGATGTTGAGTTTACATTCCTCTGGCATTTCTGCTCAGCCTGTATTCGTGCAGGTAAACAGAGCAAAGCCAGTTAGCCAGAAAAACCAGGAAATACACCATGAAACTTCAAAATAAAAGTAATATTACATTAACAGATTTGGCTCCTTGCACAGGCCAGTAATGTACTTTATGAAGCCCCTAAATGAAAAAATGCTTATGAACAGCAACACCTTTTAACAGAAAGATAATGTTGCCAAAATAACTGGTTTTAGATTAATTTAAATAGGCAATTTTCTTTAGAAATAAACTCACTACAGATTAGAAATGAACCATTTTTTAGGACACATTTGATCAACTGTTGACTTGTTGTGAATTTAAATGATTGATTGTTTTATGTGTACGGTGTTAAACCAACTTTTTTTGCGATCAGCTATTCATGTCATAATGTTCCCAGTTATAAATCAAATGTTATCTTGTTGCTTGTTACATCTTTTCACTATCATTTTCAATATCACTAATATCATAATTGTTTTCAGAAAACAACAGTTATTTAAAGCAGTCTATATCCCCCATCCCCATTTTCGAGTTTATTTTCCTCCTTTATTCAAGAAAATATGTATGTACTGTACATCAAACATGATACACACACAAAACATTGACATCAGAGGTACACAAGTAAAACAATAAATACAAAAGAAAGAAAGAAAGAACAAAAGGTAACAGTTCAAGTAAAATGTTAAGCGAATACACATTTGTTTCCCATTTCAGAGCTTGGTTTTCCTTGAATGTTAAACACCTGAACTTTTGAAAGAACATACATAACATTCATCTGTTTGCAACTCATATATCAATATTACAATTACTGTATAGACTATTCTGCACAGTTTCTATTATATTCTGTTTCTATTATATTATATTTTATTTTATTTACTTGTACTATTGTATCTGTTTTATTGTGTTGTTGCACTTTTGGAGGAGCCTGTGTGTGACCTAAGATTTTCATTGGCATAACTACACTGTAGCTATGCGAGCACACATGACAATAAAAGCCTTGAAACTTGAAAATGTAACCTATAACGTCAGTGCTTTTATTTTGAAAGGCCGTCGTCGCAGCGCCTCTCCGGTGAGAGCAGACTGGCTGAGGAGGATTAACGGGGGCTGGTTTGTCCTCGGCTGCATTAAAGCTGGAGCTGCCGCAGCTGCGAACACATCAAAGGCTCTGCTTCTCCTCGCACTGCAGCTCCACCGACGGCAGGTCCAACTGGATGCTGGAGGAGCCATTCCTTCTTCTTTTTTACGCACAACGAAGATCGGTGTCCGGTCTATCACAACAAGGATATACAAAACGGACATAGGCTACTTCGAGTTTCAGCCCTCTATGGTAAGCAATAGGCTGCTGGTTTAATATTGGGTCTGTGTGGGCGGAAGAGCACATAAAGAATAATGTATGATATTCTTATGGTCGAGTCTTTAAGTGAATATATCGTGCATTCATTGGGATTTGTGGAGTTTAAATCCTCTATAATAATATAATTTGATATGAATAGCCTGTTTAGAGTGTCCTTGGCAATGTTCCATAGCCTGTATGATTCCTATACATTTCCTATAGGTGTCTCTTGTAATCATTAGTACGATTTGTTAACACGCTTCAGATGAATTATGGGTTTTTCCACCTTTAATGTCGCTACATGGTTCCTTCTTTGTTTTTCTTGTCGTTTACTCACGTTGCCTGACATTTCGCTATAATAAAATATATTATAGCATCCCCTTCGCGATCCTGCGTAATGGATCATCGAACAACTGCAGTCATGATGTGTGTGGGGGGGAGGGGGGGGGGATGATCTGTTTCGACCAAACTGTGAGAGAATATTCATTTAATCTCGCCTGTTTTTGTTGTTTTACTGTTTTTTTTCTTCAGTCGAGTCGTGTCCAGATGCTGCACTGAGGAGGAACCTGCTCCCCGGTTGTGTTGATCCTGAGGCTGCAGTGGGGGGGATTGCGGTACAACAAGGTTAATAATCAGCATCGATAAAAGGTCTTCTGTGAGCAGGAGACCCGACTTTTTAAGGGTGATTCTTGCCCCTGTGCGGGGGGAACGGAGGATAGATCTATATACAAATTATGGCCACCTTACTGCGGAAGATCGGTCTCATCCGCCTGCACGACCGGGACACCGAGGACCCAAAGCACCATCAGGGATCGCTAAAGGGCACCAAGGGAGGGAACCAGAAAAACAACGCCAACAAACACTGTCAGACCGCCAACGAGACCAACAACATCCTGAGCACCCCGGAGATCAAGGCGAGGAAGCTGGACCAGGTGGGCAAGGACAAGGCCGGGTCCGGGAAGGATAAGCTGGGCAAGGATGCGAAGGAGAAGCAGCAGACTGGAGGAGGAGGAGGTGGAGGTGGGAGTAAAACCACCAGTGCCTCCTCCTCCTCCTCGATACCACCGCTGGCGCCTCACCGGCAACACTGCACCCAGGTCCGGACGCGCAGGCTGATGAAGGAGCTGCAGGAGATCCGGAGGTTAGGGGACAACTTCATCACGGTGGAGCTGGTGGAGGACAACCTGTACGACTGGAACGTGAAGCTGCACCAGGTGGACAAGGACTCGGCGCTGTGGCAGGACATGAAGGAGACCAGCACCGAGTTCATTCTGCTCAACGTCACCTTTCCAGATAATTTCCCCTTCTCGCCACCGTTCATGCGCGTCCTGACGCCCCGGTTGGAGAACGGATACGTGCTGGACGGAGGCGCCATATGCATGGAGCTGTTGACCCCCCGCGGATGGTCCAGCGCCTACACGGTGGAGGCGGTGATGAGGCAGTTTGCAGCGAGTCTCGTAAAAGGACAGGTGAGAGGAGGAAGGGGTGTTGTGGGGGAGGGTGGATGAGAGTCCTTGCATATCATTAAGTATCAAGCATGTTAATCATGTTAAGTACATCTATTTTCAGCCATGACACGCTCTGGGTATGAGCAGTGCCATTTACGTCATGCGTAATTAATGCGTAATAATGCTATACTCATGTGCAGCATTAAGTGGAGGCTTTTAGTCTAATAAGGGTGTTTAAAGCAGAATTTGATTGAAAAATATGATAATGTTGATGACATTAATGACATGTTAATCTCATCTATTTCCTATCATTTCCTTGATTAAGTGTCATTGTTGAACACCAGTGGAGTTATATTTCAAGATGTTTTTAGGAAATGTCATAATCAATTGGAAACATGTCCCAATGAGAGGCAGTCTTCTCATCATATTTATATTCAAATATCCTTTTAAGAGAAACTCATTCAGTGAAATGGAGTCATTGCTTTTTGTTTAGTCTATTTTTAGCATTTGCTCAATGTGTGCTATAGGTCTGTAGTCTCCTCCTCCCCCTCTGCCTTCTGCAAACTCATTATTGTGAATATTATTAATCTTTATGTGACTTTACGGCAGCCATTTCATGCGGAGCAAACCTCAGTGTGTCCTTTATGCCAGCTCTTCGCTGCAGTCCCGGTTTTCTCTCCTTTTATTGCTTCCATAAATCAGCATCCTTTGACAACAAAGACCCGCTGCTGTGTAATGGAACCGTCTCCAAACCCAATCTAATGCAGTCTCACAATATATCTGTACTCAGATTATTCTAAAGGAGGAATAAGACACTTGTGATGGATAGAAAGACGGATGATTTTATAGAGACAGCAGGTAGTCTACCTACCAGCAGTGCTTCCTGACTCACTGGATTATGTAATCCTGTCAAATCAGTTTTTCACATCCTCAGTGCACTGCAGCAGCTCTGCAATTCAGATGGAAATGGCTGCATCTCCAAAAGCACTGAATAGATTCTCTATTTCTCAACTGGATGAGAATCACAGTTTTCTAACCAAAACATTTAGGACAAAACAACAAAACATAGTAAAACCCACAAACGAAAACAGATGAGGAGAAAAAACGACAACAAAAAAACAGCAGCCGTAACAACCCAGTGCGGTACTCATGTGTGAGTCCTTATTCTGTTATATGTATGCCCATAGTTATAACTCTGGACCATTCCTCTTTCATGTATGGTGCAATTGGGTACCAGTCCTTTAATAACTCAGGGTTCATCTCATGATAACCTCTCCAATGGTTTTGATTAGGAGTTCTATGTGTTAAATTAAAAAGTTCAATTTGAGCCATTACATTTTTTTATTATTATTTGTTTTTATTGAGGAAGCAATCTGTTACTGAAAAGTATGGAACAACAGAATAGGTACCCCTTTAAATAAGCCTACATCAACAAAAACATGTAGAAATAATGGAAGAAAACAATATATTCATAAATGAAACACATATATCAGTTTGTCAAACCATAACAAAATATCAGGCGGATCTTCATTTTTTGATTATTGTGAGGCGTGCAGCATACAAAGCAATTCTAATGATGTGCCTGTCTACGTTCAATGGATTAGAAGGTATATCTATCCCAAACCCTTTCTTTAAAACTGTTCCAAATGCTCACTCTTTAGTCATATCACATTCATCTCATCCGTAGAGCCTGCCCCTCTGACGCTCTCTGACGTCAGCAGTATGACGGCACTGTGGCAGGAGACCTTACGTAAACTGTCAGTGGATTCTCCTGCCCTCCCCCCACCCTCATGCTTTATTTGTCTCTGATGATATAACATTAGTCCCGCGTCCTCTTTAGGGCGTCTGTAAACCAAGATAGGTCATGCATAAACTGAGAGAGAGAGACAGAGAGAGAGAGAGAGAGAGGAACATGTGTGTGTGTTCATCTTGATTTGCTGCTTGAGGAGATGAGCAGCTCCGCAGTGCTCCCTAATTATGGTGCAGTGTCTTCCCTCTCCAGATTGCTAATGGAAACAATATTGATTAATTATTCCTGTGTGCGCTTGTATGTGTGCGTGCAGCTCTTTATCTCATTGTTTGCCTCTTTTGTGCATATGTTCCCTCTAGCTTGTGTCCTAATTTAGCAGGAGATGTACCCGTCTCTCATTCATCAGGACAGACGCAGAGCTATATTTAACCCTTCATACACACAGAGTATATGTATTCATCCTTGGGCACCAGTTTGCTGTGACAATAGTGATGTGGCTTGTTTAGAAGCTCCCTGCCTATTTTTAGTGTGAGAGGATACACGCCGTGACAAAGTGTTGAAGGGAAAGTCAACGTAACTCCCACGTGTCTTCACCTCTGAGGGAAACACTCACACAATCACACAGGGTGAGGTGACAGGAAGGAGGGACTGAAGGTGATCACCATTATGGCACGATGGAATCTTTTATGACAGTAATTTAAGCCTCATGTGCCATGCAGGTTGCTGGAAAAAACTGTTGTTTTGTGCGGCATCTTGTTGGATGAAGGTTTATTCATAGTGTGAGACAGTTGGATAATTGATCTCTGTTGTCTGTAAAGCAGTGTTTAGTACTCCTGGTTATTCTTTTTGATATGTTATGAAAGCAAGGCTAATTGGATTTTTTTTGCAGACATTTCTTTGCTATTCATTTCTTTAAACTGTCATTTTCTTGGGCTCACATTGACGTAAATTACAGTCTTTAGACATTCATCGCGTATAATTCAGTTGTGTTGTGTGACATCAGCTGGGAAATGAAGAATAATAGTGATAGTTGATGAAGAAAACCCAAATATATGCTGGTACCAACCTTCTTAAATGTTATACTGTACATTGCTGCTTCTCAATTTTAATCTGTAGTATTTTATGGGTTTCTAGGGCTTTGGAAACTTTCATTTGTCATTTTTTACATTGACTCAACAATCAATATTATAAACGCTATGATTGATAGAGTCAATGATAATGAAATTGATTGTCAGTTAATCAAAACAGATTAAAGGGGTATTTCTTTAAATGTAGGGACTCACAAGTGAAAGATCAAAACTAAAACATTTTCCAAATTGAAAGAAAAGACACTGAGACGTCACAACTTTTTGTCCCCAGTATTAAGCCTTTAAAAACACTGGATCCTACATTACCCATAGTGCAACTGGATAGTGTTTTACCCAATGCCTCTTAAAAGCAGACTTTCTGTAAAAAATGTCTAAGCCAAAACCGAGATTCCCCCAGATGACGTCATTAGGGTTTTCTTTTTTTCTTACACTTAATCTGAGTTCATTGTAACTGCACAAGGATGAAAGTATTGTGTTGTTGACAGTGTGCAGACAGCAGACGATACACTAAACATCTCACACAAAATAAGGCATTAATAACACGGTGGAGTTATCCTTTGATGACCCCGCCACAGCGCTCCTTAATGATCTGATGAGGATGATGATGACATTGATCCCTGTTTGTTTATTCAACCCCGTTAAGCACATGCCTTGGTTATGTAATCCCCCCCCCCCCCCCCCCCCCCCAACCCTCTAGCCCACAGAGCTGCTTCCCAGCATGCACTGGGGCCTTCCCTCCTCTGCCCATTGACTGATCTCCATTCACACGATTACCCAGCAGCCACTTTACACGAGTGTGTACCTCTCAACGAGCGAGCGCTTAGCTGAAATAGATAAACACTGACATGGCACTGTATAGGCCCGGGGCGCTCGGCTAAATACACACACACACACACACACACACACACACACACACACACACACACACACACACACACACACACACACACACACACACACACACACACACACACACACACACACACACACACACACACACACACACACACACATTTTTAATTACCCTGTCCGTCTACTTTGGCACACCGAGCCATTCTTGTAGATGTGTGCGACCACAATGGCGCTAATTAATGCTCAATTTAATCTTTTCATGTTGAAGACGTGGACTTTCTGGGAGATTTGTGCTTCAATGCACATATTTAGAAGTGTATTTCCCCTCTTTCACACACTCTCTCTTCCCCTTTATTTTATGATATTGTTAAAAGTATCAGTAGAAAACGGCACTTTAAAATGTCATCCTTTTTTTATTTGAGTTTCGTGTTTTAAGTTAAAGGTTAGATTTGTTCCATAAAAGAATTTCAATGGAAACTCAGAATAAGTACCCTTTTAGCTAAGACTACATCAACAACAAATTGAGAAATCATGCAAGCAAACAATATATTTAACCATAAACTAAAAAACTTGAAGTAAACAGAGATAACCTATTTTATTTGGGTGATGTTTACAAGATCAGTTTATTTATTGCAAGTTATATTGTTATTGCAATATTCAAAAATATCATTGCATATTACTGCCACATGCTCCATTCATAGTTACAATCAATGTGAAATTAAAAACAAATCAATGTGAAATTAAAAACACAAAGGTTGCTCTCTGCGATTTGTTCAATGATAACAAAAGAAAATGGTACACTCCCTTCCTCTATCACTGTGCTAATAGCACCTCTTAAAAAATGGCTAATTGCCTGAACAATATCCATTGCAGCAAGCACCATTTTAAGGTAATGACAGCAACCATATGGCAGCATGTGGAGATATACATGGTTATACGTTGCTTGTGATTTTGAGAAGAGAGCAACATCTCCCAGCTTTCCCCCAGTGCTCTGCGACGGTAGCCGACCAACAAAGTGCCTTATCTGTCAGCCTCAGTAATCTGTAACACAGGCCACAGGAGGGGCAGGTTTTCATGCATCGCCTCATGGTGCCACCCAGTTGGTTTGTTTTCCATTCAAAATGCTGTGGGACTCAAGGCCAGTCCCAGAGGAACGCTGCATGTATCTACCTGAATGAGTCAGTTATTGTCTCCTCCATTGACTTTCTCAAAACAATTGAAAAACCTGCCAAACAAAGGGAACGTTTTTTCTAGTTTCCAGTGCAAATCAACTTCCACTAATAATTCATTGTCTTCTTACTAAAGGTGAGATGAAATCAGAATATTATCCAGGGGGGAAATTAGATTTTGGGACAGTTTTGCTCCGTTTTAGAATAAAATACAAAGATAAAATACAATAGAATAAAACCTTTTTATTTAAACAAAATAAGTTAAAGTAAAATGTGTAGATAAAATTAAAAAGTATAAAATATTTATATAAACAGAAATCAGAAAACCTTTTTTATCCCTGGGCGAAACCTTTTTATTATCATAATCATTTATGTAAAAATGTGCACGTTGTACCACAATATATAACAGCAATAAATATGTAAAAATGTGTATTTACAATATATACAATGGTGTAAAAGCATTAATGAAGACAATATGGATGAAACCAGAGTATTGCCTCCTGCCTTTCTAAAGTTGTCTGACTTCATTAGAAGTATGTCATGCATCAAATACACTTGTCTTTGTTTATAGCAAGGCCCTTATATTGATTAAACTCCAATGGAAAGGACAAGCTCTTCAAACATGTGTAACTGTTTGAGTGAGACACACTGTGTGGCTAAGCCCTGCAGTGAAACGAGGCCAGTGCTGCTACAGGAATGGAAACTGTAACCCTAATCTCCAGATCATTCAACGTTATCACTTCATCTCCATTTATCCCTGGCACCACTTTTGACCCAAAATAGCAGAGACAGTACGCAGTAGGACATACTGATTATCCATCAGATGTCATGGGTGCAGAGAATAAACACTAGGCAAAATGTAATCAACTCTCTGATAAAGGGAAAAGCTTAGTCAAATAGCACCAATGCTATCCTTAAAGGTCCCATGTCATGGCCATTTCTACTGATCATATTTCCATTGTTGAGGTCTACTAGAATAGATTTAAATTGTGCAATTTTCCAAACTCACATTGGTTTCTCATACAGCATCTCTGTATAGTATGTGTATTCACTCTCTGTCCTAAACGGCTTGTTGGAGCTCCTGCCCCCCCCTCCCTGTGAGCCCAGTGTGCTCTGATTGGTCGGGACGTTGCGAGGCTCGTTGCTGCTCGCAGCTGCTGTGAGCTGCTGCGAGGAGCGGACAGATTTCCGGGTCGGCGATACAGCGAGAACAAGCGAAACTCGTTAGTCAAGGGATCCTGGAGTGTGAGGTGCTCCGCGGATTGGTCCATTTGGGCCAATCCGGTCATTTGTTGTTGATTTGGGTGTTCACACGTCACAGAACCCAGGAAGCAAACAATGGAAAAAGAGAAATCTCCAACGAGGCGTTCTGGGTCTTTTCTGTGTTAGAGTTTTACTCGCTACAGGGTGTACTTTGAGGGTTTTTGACTCTGCAGACCGTTTACATGCATAAAAACCTTCATAACACACAAGGGGACGGGTAATAACCGGAAAAGCATGACATGGGCCCTTTAAGCTAATGTCGCTATAAAGCTAAAGCAGAAAAACAGTTGTCTAATCTCTCTAACCTTCATCTGAATATTTTATTTAGTCTTTCTCAGTTTTTAAACAAATGTTGAAGGTATTGCACTGCAGTAGTTGTTTTAACCCTAATGTTGTTTCAGTAGTCACGTTACATTTCCGTGGTTATCATAACCTAAACCACTCTTTTTTTTGTTTACCTTAATTGTTTTCTGTAAACAGGTGTACATTTTAAAAAGACTGTATGCATTTAACGAGCTAATGATTGATACGTGTTGCAAGACAATTGTAGAAGAACGCACATGAAATAGTTCATCCATTTTGTTTGTATTTGCTTTGAAAATAATGCGTTTTATTGTTGGATCTAACCATCCAATCCATTTAGTTGTAAATGGTTTAACGTGTCCAGGTTTTTAGCTAGCATCTCTGAGATTTCTGACAAGACCCAGCACAGGGGGTGAATAGATATTGTGTTTGTGGTGTTGACAGAATTGAAACATTTCATTGAAAATAAACAGTAAAGTATTTTCCTAGAGACAAAGTCCCATTTGATCTCTCTGTAGCTTAAGAAATAAGAACATGCCTCTAAGATGATGATGACTACATGATAACTGTATTAGTTTGAGTTTAATGGGGGCTAGTTTTCTTACCTTTCGACCGAGCCAAGCTAGCTTTTCCCACCTATCTCCAGTATTTATGCTAAGCTAACACAGCTGTAGCGTTATTTACCTCTCATACAGATATGATAATTGTGTCATATGCTTCTTAAAATGTCAAACAACATCTTTACGCAGCAGCTGGAGAATGAAACAGTCTTTATAAGTTCATCATTGTGTACCAGACTACATAACAGTGGTTGACCCTCTGATCTTCTACAGCGGGATAATGGATGCATTTATCCGGCGTTTTCTTCCTGGAAAACAGGACGGAAGTTTAGCTGCAGGATTAAAAGAGCACATTGTGGATGTGTGACAATATGAGGGTATTTATCTGCAGTGCAGCATGCAGAGGAGCTCACCATCTAAAATAATTCCATTAGTATTGGTTTCAGTGGAGTGAACTTAGTGCCATTATTTTCCTGCCAAGAAACGTCCCGGGTCGAGGGAAGTGGTGCAGTGTTACAGAACTGGTACAAACACGATGTAATAACAAAGTAGAGCGAATAGTCAGGAGAAAAAATTAGTCGACAGAAAAAACATTTCCGAACAATTTTTAGCTTGCATTGATATCTTATTAATATTAATGCATCACTGTAATGTCATTTCTTAACATGTTATATATTGTAGTACAATGTGCACATTTGACCTTTAACCTCTTGTGTTTATATACATATTTTTATTATTTTGTCATATTTTATCGGACATTTAACTTGAACTTGTTGTGTTTGTATTTATTTTATCTTTTTATTGCACATTCTTACTTTAACTTTTTATATAAATATATCTATAATTTGTATCTTTTATTCATTTCATTCTAAATTGGAACAACCAATTCAATTTCCCCCAGTGTTTTTTCATGCATTAATGGCAGAAAACACCATTTAAATGCCTCAAATATGGAAATGTTCTGTGTTTCTCTTTTTTAATATCATATTAAATGTATATCTTTGGGTGTTGGATTGATAAACAAGACATTAAAGACATCACATTGGACTTAATTAGACCAAATGATTAATCAACACATCATTGGCAGGTTCATTTATAATGAAATAACATTTAGTTGCAGTCCTACAGAAGAATCACTATAACTGCAGAGTTACCAAAGACATACTGTGCAGTGAGAACCGTCCTCCGAATTGTGATGTTTCTGTGATTCGGAGTAGATTTCTATAAATGTACTTAAACAGTCTTGACGTTCATGAATCACACCTCTGTCACGGCTGTCTGAGTGTTTCTATGTGAAGACAGTTGTTTCCTTTTTCTATTCATCCTCCCACACTCTGCTTAAGGGGAAGACTTGGCACTGCTGGCAACGACAGAATAAGCAGCTTTCTCCTCACTCCCACTCCTCTTTTCTCCATTTTTCTTTGCCCCCCTGTCATCCCACACTTATTATTAGCTCCAGTGTGTGAAGTAGGGAGGAGGGGATTTAGCAAGGTAGTGCCTGGGTGAAAACGTCTCTTTGTGAGATGTCACGGTGCTCTGAGTGAGATGCTTTTCACACTGAGGGTTACATATATTTATTTTCTATCGTATTTACAAGCCTTTCATCATTTAGCACAGTGGATGCTTCTGGGTCTTCACTTATTTCCCCTTTGCCCGGTGTGGTGGAGGTTTTATTCTCGCTTGTGATTGGACGTGACATTTTAAAAGCCCGTTCGCTGCCTTTTAAACATTGATCTAATGCTGGTCAGCCTGCATTCAGACCACTTGTCTTGTCAACGTTTCCCCTGCGGCCGTGCATTCACCAGCAAGTCGGTTCATGTGCAGTTGTGGGCTGTGTCTCTGAATTTCTATACATTGTCTGTGACAGTCAAATTACATTTTGATATACTTTTTCTTAAATTTCACCCAAAATATTCTTCTTTTTGACACAGAAAGTCATGTCATTATGCTGAAAGACCACTGTGTTGAAAATGTCTGGTAGCAGCGTGTTTGGTGTAATGACTTTGTACATTAAATACATTTAGGGTTTGGACTGTTAATCACACAAATTAAGACCTTTACAGATGTCACCATGACATTTAGATAATATAGATGGCTAGTTGTTCCCACAGGCCATACATTTAGTGGATTTACCAGGAACATTATCGGCAGGTTAATCAATAATGACTAATTGCAGCTTTAAATAGATGCTGCAGTCACCCCAAAAATTCTGCACATGGAGGCTCTAGATTTGTAAATCGACCTTCAGATTTGGAATGAAGCCTCGATTTCTATTAATGTCATAATTAAGGAAAGCAGAAATACATGAATCACTTAATGGCAGAGATGCTTCCTTGATTTAGATCAATGCCAACATCGAATCAATTGTACTTTGGCTCAGGGCCTGTTTGTCTATCCCATTTAGTGGAAATTCATTCAGTATTTGGAGGTTTTCCTTCTGAGAGACACACATAGTTAACATCAGTTAGCATTGCAAGGGGTCCCTGAGTAAAAAGACAAGCTCCTTGTCTTATGATTTTTTTTTTTAACAGGATATTCTCCACATATTAACACCACTTGTATAACTATTGAGATTGAAATTCATCACCAGAGGTACAAACCTAACGTTATGCTATAGTTGTATACATGATACAAACTACATTGCCACAATTGCTAAGCTAAAGGCAGCTAATGTTTGACTTGATCACATTGAGTTTTCTCATTTACCCACTTTAAAAAAAAAGCCTCAGACATTCTTGATTCGGGAATCACCAACACTACTTTCTTAAAGTGGACCTATCATGCTATATTTGAATAATATAGTGTAGGACCATACCTATATAAGGCATATTTATACTTTTTTTTTTTCAAAATACCAAACAGATCATGCATTTTAGCCATGCCTCATTTCGCTCAATTTGAAAAATGTTAGCTCTGTTTTTGCAAGGGCTGATTCTGTGAGAACAGCACCATCTACAGGCCTGGCATATGTACTACAGCGTCTCCAGCGCTTTCGAACGGCAATGGCCGTGGCTGTCTCCTCCTGATTGGTGGAGTTGGCCCAATAGCCGTAGCGCCACCGTCCTGACGTCAGGACAGTGTTCAAATCTGGATCAGTTTTTATCAGATCCGTTGCAGCCCCTTTTTTAGAGATTTGGGTATGGAGGAAAATAGAGAGGGTTGTGTTTTCTGACACTTGGTGAGTTCCCTGGAACACCGGGGACACATATTCATGTATAAAAGACGTACAAAAGTGCATTTTGCATGATAGGTCCCCTTTAAGTATTTTGTGTCCTAATTTCAGGCATCTAAGGAAAAACCGCTCAAAAAAACGTTCGCTTTGTGATGAGAAAACCGGGACTACTAAAACTCATATCCATGTTACAGGCATCATTCCTGCATCTATTAAAGACACAACCTTGGCTTCCTTATTGTTAGCTACACCTCTGTCAAGATGTCCCATATGCAAATCATGGGAAAATATAAGGAAATATTGATTGAGTAGCAAACTGTATGCTACTTTACTCTCTGGACAGTAGAGGACAGTTTGCTTCTGTATTTTGTACTTTTCCACAAAATGCTAACTTAATTTCCCTCTCATCCCTTCCCCTTTATCTTTCCTCACAGGGGCGTATATGTAGGAAAGCAGGGAAATCCAAGAAAGCATTCAGCCGTAAAGAAGCCGAGGCCACCTTCAAGTCCCTGGTGAAAACCCACGAGAAGTACGGCTGGGTGTCTCCGCCCGTGTCCGACGGCTGAGCGTCCACCGACCCTCCAACCCCAAGCGCTAGCCGGATAAAACCCCAGCTAGCACCGACACGCAAAATGACACACCACGCTAACTCAACAATCTCCCATCTTCACCTTTTGCTGTTATACTTCTAAGAGTTTTTTTTTTCTTCTTGGTTTGTGTGTCTGTGTTATTATCTTTGGAGGTTGTTTTTTTTGTTGCCCTCATCTCCACAAAACTCTCGGAGAGCAGACACACCGCCATCATCTTTCGTTCCCCTCCCTCTTGCCAGGGAGATACTTCTTTCCCCCATTTTGGAAAGACCTGTGAGGGAGGTATGTGTGTGTGTTTCTCACTCCATTGGACATCAACTGGGAGTGTGTGCACGTGCATAGGAGTGTGCGTTACTGTCGTGGATTTCTTTTTTTTGTCCTAACGCACACCCATTCACGTACGGGAAAAATCGGTTACTGTGGACTTTTCCACCCATGTGAAAGACTACTGAATGAAGAAGACTCATCCCCCTCTCCTGTCCTCTTCATCCCATCCCTCGCTCCCTATTTCTCTACAGCACTGAACCGGCGTCACTTCCCGCCGTCTCTCTCTGTAGCCGTCAGGTCATTTACATATAAATGAAGCTGTTAATGTTTAATATATGGGCAGCGCGCTGGCGTTTATACTTAATCATGCGCCCCTTTATTCCCCCCTTCTTTCGACTGTGCCGTTGCTCACAGTTCAATGCAACAAGATTGTAATTTACATGGAGCTGTGCTCTTTCTCTCTCTATTACTTTAGCTTGCTTTGCTCACTTTGTTTCTCTTTGTTTCTCAGTCTCTCGTGGCTACATTTAGAGCTCATTGTTGCGTAGATTGGATATTGATTTATTGATTTCTAATGGAGAAATGAAAAAGTCACATGTTGCTTTATGCAGAGACTATGTATGATAAATAGAATGACAGTCAGTCGCCTCTCTTTCTTTCTCTCTCTACTCGTGTGTGTGTGTTGTGGTGTGTGTGTGTGTGTGTGTGTGTGTGTGTGTGTGTGTGTGTGTGTGTGTGTGTGTGTGTGTGTGTGTGTGTGTGTGTGTGTGTGTGTGTGTGTGTGTGTGTGTGTGTGTGTGTGTGTGTGTGTGTGTGTGTGTGTGTGTGTGTGTGTGTGTGTGTGTGTGTGTGTGTGTGTGTGTGTGTGTGTGTGTGTGTGTGTGTGTGTGTGTGTGTGTGTGTGTGTGTGTGTGTGTGTGTGTGTGTGTGTGTGTGTGTGTGTGTGTGTGTGTGTGTGTGTGTGTGTG
The DNA here is from genome assembly GCF_902827165.1 of Trematomus bernacchii. Taxonomy (NCBI): domain Eukaryota; kingdom Metazoa; phylum Chordata; class Actinopteri; order Perciformes; family Nototheniidae; genus Trematomus; species Trematomus bernacchii. The sequence goes on along the minus strand of NW_022987564.1, from coordinate 4,621,823 downwards.
TGTGTGTGTGTGTGTGTCAGAGGAAGAAGACTGTAATTCCCATGATTTAGATACCAGATGGTACAGCTGAAGGCCATGCCTCAGAGTGTGTGTGTGTGTGACAACCCTTTAAACAGAGAAGAATATGATTTACTGTGAATGACACTAAGGCCTAAAGGGAGTGCTGTTTTTAATTTGTATTTGCTAAAGTACTCGTCGCTTTCTTGTTCCACTTTCTATGTCAGCTCCTGATTATTAGTACTGTAAACACGTGAATATCTCGTCTGTCTCTCCGATCCGTGTAAAGAACTTAAAGGACAGTAGAATATACGCAGGTTTAGCTGTGCGTCAGATGCCTACACACACACGTAAGCTCGCCCACACTCAACACACACACACACACACACACACACACACACACACACACACAGTAACACCCAGAAATGAAGACGGACACAGGCTCTAGCGCCGCTGAGGATGGAGAGGTGCTTTGAATGAGCCAGCCTGATTGATGTCTGCTGAAAGGGAGAGACTGAAGAAGAGCAGAGCCGAGAGGAGGGAATCGCGTTTCCTTTGATCACTACCGGCTGCTTGTGGAAATGTCAGGTGGCTTGCAAAATGGCGGAAGACAGATATTAGTTGCTCTGTGATTACATAAGAGACACGTTCCTGAGTTTCAACCTTTAAAAAGGACTTTTATAAATAACTAATATAAACTCTGAGGCTGCAGCAACGTCCGTCTCAACCAATCTGGCCTCCACTAGCCACAGACTATCTGTCCGTCCTCGTGTGTTTGTTTGTCTATCTGCCAGTTAAATGTCAGAGGGAGAGCTGCTAATTGGTCTGACATTTCAGCCGAGCGTCATTAGAGAAGAGCCGCTGAGAGGAGAAAGATGGAGGATGTCAAACCTCCCGCCCGGCGCTGACATTTTGTCACTCCTGCCCTATTTTCGGGGGGAGGGTGGTTCAGGGTTTTTAGGAGCATCTCTATACCCTTCGGCTCTCAGCAGGCCAAAACGTTGCCAGCATGTCGCCTTTGGATCGCGCCACGCTACGTTTTCATGTGTCGTGTCTGTGGTCAATAACAAATGTGCGTCTGTGTGTGAGTGCATGTGCGAGCAAATATGTGTGTTACAACCTCCAATCGTGAAAAGAAAAGGCAAAAGACTAAAAAACACACCATCTGGTATGTGATCATGTACAAGCGTGTGTTAGTCCTCTTTGAATTTGGCTAGTCATTTCAGGGTCGATGGTATAGTGATCTCTCTGCTTGTCAGCGGAGAAAACTGTAAACTGAATTATTACTACGACAAAATATCTCAAAATGCTGAGTGTTTGCTGGTTTCAAGAGAATACTTTTGTGATATAGGTTAGATTGGTAGTAACACTAACTGGGTGAACTGATTATGTTGTATTATATCTGCATGTGATATGTGATTGGTAGCTAGCTACTGTATATCTTTTTTCAAGAAAAGCAAGAAAAAATATGGGAAAAAACAAAAAACGCAAATGCTTCTCTTTTATTGGTCTTTTTGTTTCTTTTTTGGGTTATGTATTGTATGTATATTTCTTTTATTCCGAAGCGTCCTCAAAATGTCACATTGTGTTCTATGAATGTTTGTGTTTTAATTTATTTGTGGTTTGCCAAAATGAAGATTTGAAGCATGTTGCCGGTATTGTCACAAGAAAATGAGAAAAAAAAACCTTACTAAGAATGATAGCCTATGTATTTATGTGATGGGGGAAGGTGTGTTTATTTGGGGGGGATTTCAGGGAGTAAAGAAGGACAGAAGGTTGCAAAGCCTCAAGATTATAAAAGGGAGTATTTTCTTAATTGGGAGTGCATCAAAGTGGAATCAAGAAAATTCCTACGCTCCCGTGAAAACTTCCTAGTCCCCTCCATGATGTCACTACTGTCCCTTCCCCATTGGTCCTGCTCTCGACAGTGATTTGGCTTATGGGTAATGCAGTCAACACAAAGATCTGCACTGAAGTTTTCCCCAGTCGCAGATCAAGGATCAGTATGACCTCCCTATGCTTCAAATCTTACTCGTAAAGGGAACGCGCACATCTGACCTGTGATCAGTTACTTCTGGGCGACTTTATCCCACTCCTGAATTGAGTGTTTGGTCGAAACCGAGGTCTTAAAAGTTTTAAAAGGTGAAAGGTCGTTGCAAGACCAAACAGGAATGTGCAATAAAAGTTACAGCTTATTCAAACTGATTGGATTGTGGTTTTGTTTCACACTTTTGGAGCTTTGTGTACTGCTACACCTGCATGCATTTTAATGACCTACCTACTGTGTCCTCTGCATGGCCTCCTGCATTGTCCTACTTTCCTTTACCGCAGTCAAGAAGTCATCTTTCTAACATCCTCAGTAAGGACAGACTGTAATCATCCGCCCTCTCTTCACTTGGGCTTTTATCAGACGTCCTCCAGCTTGATGGAAACACAGTGTTCCCTCTCTGCGTGTGGATGTAGAGTGTCATAATCTGACACAGGCGCCCGTAAATGGATTAATTTTAAAAGCACGGGTCACGCTGACTCCAACTGTACGAAAGCAGTTGTGTGAAGGTCACCTGTAAAGACAATACACAATTACTAAACAACCATCTTACTATCTGGGAGTCCAACATGAGTAGGGACCAAACCTTACAAAACAACCTTTTATATTTAACTGTCAAATCCTGACCTACTTTATAGTCCATTGTAAATACATATAAGGATATTACCAATTTCAGAAACCCATCGACTATCAGTCATGCAACAATAAGGCTCAGGGGATAAGCGTTTATATTTTGAAGTAAAAAAAAAAGTACTGCTGTAGACTGTAGATATATGGGTCAAAAATCAATGCACTTGTCATTGTTTATAGTGTAGTCGCAGTGTTTCCCCTAGGATGGAGTCATAGCAGCGGTGCTAAGGCACGTGGGCCCAGCATAATGTGAGTGCGGAGCGCGTGGAATTTTTTAGTGTGTGCACGTGCGAAGTGCGCCCCGCCAATTTGTTTCTATGTGTCAGCACAAGAAAGGCTCTTGAGGCCTAGTACCAGGGCCGGTTCTAGCCAATTTGCTGCCCTAGGCGAGATTTTATATGTAAAGAATAAATGAAAAATCTCTACAAAAGACAAATACACTACAAAAACAGAAACGTATTGACATAGGTAATATACGTCAAAATGGCTTCAAATGTATTCATTATTGTATGAACATGTTTGAATTGGGGGGTGGATGTCACATCCTCTAGGGGGGTCTGGGGGTCTGCCCCCCCCGGGAAGATTTTTTAGAACATTTTAAAGTAAAATGCTTCAATCTGGTGCACTTTGAGCACACAATTACTAGAGACCTGACCTAGGGGGTACAACTCTAAAACACCCATATGAAAAAGATCGGTTTACATTTTAATAATCAATAAGTATGTGAACATAACTAATAACCTACCATAGCCAATAACAAATAAATGTAACTTATTTTATTTTGGATTATGTCCTATAGTATACATTGGAATGATTTCAAACCTGTTTTTATTTATCCTAATAATTATAAAGGAGTGCCTTGGAAATATGTGTTTACATAATTTGTGGTCAAAACGTTTGAGACCCACTGAGATAACTCAGAGAGTCCTTTACCTCACTGAGCCTCTCAGTCTGACAGGAGAGCTCTCCTCCACCCTGGTTGTAGAAACATCTACTTCTTATATCCGTTAGCGCAGCTAGCACCAGATTATAATAACAACAGCGCCGGTACCGGTGCGCCCTCTCTCTCTCTCCCTCACTCGCTCTCTCGCTCGCTCTCTCGCTCCCGCGCTCGCACTTTGGCTGTGAGCTGCGGGCGCCTGATAAGCCAACATCCCCCACTTTCATCACTTACAGCGCCCATCGTACAGGGCAAATGAAAAGTGTAACTGGGGTGAAAAGGGTGTTACATTTACTTAATTATGAATGTTGTTACATCAAGGCCGAAAACTAGGATGAGCGCCAACGGTCAAAAATGTTTTTTCCCTCCCAGAGCTACTAGCGCAGCACCCCCCAGATCTGGCGCCCTGTGTCGCCTATGCCAAAAATCGGCCCTGTCTAGTACATACAGTGGCAAAGTCTCAAAATGTAGCAAAAATACACCTTTATTGAACATACAGTAATGTTTGGGTACCTGGCTGGCGCCCCCAACAGCGGCGCGCATATTTCAGCAGCGGCGCTGCGCCGCCACTATTTGTATATAGGGGAAACACTGAGTAGAATGGCATTGAAAGATGACGTTTTTTCATGTTGCCAATTAGCCATGCTAATTAAAAAACTAAATTGTCATCAGGCATTAGCTGATGGGTTCTGAGATTGCATTTCTCTAATGTGATCCACTTCCTTAGCTCAGCACACAGACTGTTTACCTACAATCAACCAAGTTCTGCTCTAACGCGATTGATCAATTCAACTACAAACGAAAAACAGAACGCTTCAAGTACCAAAATCTTGTCCCATTGCCTGACTGACCTTGACCTTGATCAACAGTGTTATCCATATTGTATTACCCCACCCTCCTCTAACCTGAGCAGAGGTCTAATCGAATAACTGAAGAAACGCTTTATAGATTTTATTATAATGATAATGAAGTTATTTATTTTGCAATGATCTGGCATATATAAAGAAAGTGTCATCTGATCCAGAAGATTGAAAAAGATAATATTGAAGTAGCTGGATTGATCTCAACCGTGTTACAATTTTGGGTCCAGAACAGGCCTTATTTCACTGAAGACATTTTGAAATAGGAAAAGCACAGGTGTCCATAAACGTATTAAGCTACTTTGTGTTTAGGACTGTGCATGCTGGCTTACTTGGACACTTAAATATAATGGAGCCATCGTTAACATGATTGGTAACACCTGCGGTTCTTCCTCTCTTCTGTCTTTTGACATAGCTGTTCACTATTATTTCACTTAAGCCTTCTCGCATTAAGAAATAGTTTCTTTCACAGGTGGAGTTTTGACTCATCTGAGAATGAACATGAAATACTTGAAACACATAGGTGTCATTTATACCATTAATGAGGACTGCATTTAATTTAGGTATTTCTGATCCATGTGTGCATGCATACTCACCTAATGTCCTACTGGGACCCTTAAATGAAATGGAGGCATTGTTTGTGTTATACAGTAAGTAGGCCTACCACATGTTCTTTTCCTGCTGTGAGAAAAGTAGATATGAAGCTACAGTCAGAAGCCAGCTAGCTAAGCTATATAACATTAATGTTTTTAGCAAAACCTGTGATTTTCATTCTTTGTATCAAAATGCCTGCTATGATAAAGAGATGTCTGTAGCCTATAATAGAGATACAGAGCTACAGTCAGCAGCCAGCTTAGCATATAGACAGGAATTGGTGGAACAAACAAAGTCATGTCTAGATATAAAGCTATCCTCATCAGCTAGCTTGCTTAGCTTAGCATAAAGACTGGAAATCGCAAAATAGTGGTATGTTATTAGAAAAACCTGTCAAAATGTGTCAAAATGCCTGTTGTGGAGAAGTAATATCTGTACTGTAGTTACAGCTACAGCAGCAGCCAGCTAGCTTAGCTTAGCCGTTTCCCTGAAAATGGGGAGACGATTGCCTGGTTCTTTCCAAAGGTAACCAACCACTCTGATTGCAAGCATCTAACACGGTAAAGCAAAACATCTGAAGTGTTGAAACCTGGTTTTACAGGGGGTGAAGTAAGGTCACAAAAGCGTACGGATACACACTTTGATGTCAAAATTCACACTTTGTCAGCAACTGTTCAACAGGTGTATGTTAAGACTAATATCTGTTGAACAACGCACATTTATACACCCTTACTGAACACACACACACATTGCTATCATCATTGCTGACATATACTAATTAAATGATCCCTGAGGACTTGTTTTTGTCTAGTTGATTTTTCCCTGCAGCTCATTAAGAAGGGAGAGAGAGACTGAGCAGTGTGTGGATCAGAAAGAGTGAGCAAGAAAGGTCTACCGAATACTGTGAGGACATCAAGCATACACAAAAGCCAGTTCTGTGTGTGTGTGTGTGTGTGTGTGTGTGTGTGTGTGTGTGTGTGTGTGTGTGTGTGTGTGTGTGTGTGTGTGTGTGTGTGTGTGTGTGTGTGTGTGTGTGTGTGTGTGTGTGTGTGTGTGTGTGTGTGTGTGTGTGAGAGAATGTTTTCAAGCCAAGTAGAAGCAACAGGCCTTCATTATTCAATTGTGAGATAACAAGACCATCCCCTGAAGGTTACCTTGACATAGAAAACATCCAAAAGAACCTCAGCGAGTTTAGGGAAGGTGTCCGTCAATTTGATTATGTATTCAGGTTATTGCTTTTATTTTAAAAACGACAAACCACCCTCCCTAAAGGAAGTTGTTTACGTGATTTGTAAACGTAACACGCAGCATGATGAAATAGCACCCTGACGATCAGAGAGATGCGAGCATATGGCACCTGTTTTCACGGGGCGAGCTTAGTTGGAATGAGATTTAAATGGAGGTGAGGAAATAGTGATAAGCTGTTTTTTATGGTTAGCTGGAGAATTGTTTTGTTCAGGATTATGGATGTAGTGAAGGGTAAAAGCTCTTTAAAGCAGTCACGTTTGTTTGTATCTGTGGAATAGGTTACCTTCCTGTTCTGTGTGAACATAAATCTTTAAGATAAAGTCAGAGGATTCATCACTGCAACTCGTAGCATAGGGTGTTAGATAACAATACATGTTTTTAAGTGAAAAAGCTTAAATAGATGGTTTCTTTATTGCAGCCTATTTTATTTTCACAGAATTGCAGAATGCTTCACAGGATAGAAATAAAGTCTGAAAACATACAAATGAAGCTATAAAAATACAGTTTAAACGATTATGGAGGACTAAAGCCGCAATAAAGTAAGTAATAATAAATAAATAAATGAAATAATGAAGACAAATATGAATAAATAAAGCCTTAAAGGTGGGGTAGGTAAGTTTGAGAAACCGGCTCGAGATACACTTTTTGTTATATTCCATGGAATGCTCTTAACATCCCGATAGCAATGAATATCTTAAGTGCTTTGACAAAAAATCCATAACAAAATTTCATCTGCGGAAGCCGTAGTACTGTAAAAAGCACGACCAATCATTTGAGCCGGCCCGGCTAAAATAACTGGATGGCCTACCTGCCTGTCAGCCTTCCATCGGGGCACAAACTTATCTCGTGCCCTCATTGGTCATGTGCGCGTTCGTGTGTGTTGGAGGAGGGGCTCTGAAAGGAAGTGGCAGATTTGTTCCGGCTGTGTATTTTCAAATTCTAGCGCACTCAAGCTGGTTTCTTTACCTACCCCACCTTTAAATATAAAATAAATGTGCAAATTACTTTAAAAATAAATAACATTTATTCATGTTTCTATTTTTGTGAATATTTATTTAATTTCAAATCAACCTGCATATGCATTTTAGAATTAAGGCTTTTATTTCTCAATTTCTTCATATATTATTATTATTTATTATTTTTTTTTCTTACAATGGCAGCTTAGACAATCTCGTTAAACAATAAGTTGCTGTCCTCATCAGAAAATCAATATTATCCGTTGTTGGTTGTTAGCTTAAAGACATGTTTCCTGTTGTGGTAATGGAAATATTGACTGGCCACTCCAAAAGAAAAGGTTAAACAGAATAACATTCTTTTTTATACCCCTGGAAATAATTACTGCACTTTATTCTTTATTCTTACATAAGTATGTATGCTGCGTGTATTTGTTGTCGTATGTTGTGATGTTTTTGTTTTGATGGCACCTTTCATTGGACATGTATAATGACATTAAATGATTTTTGTCATTTTCTGTAAGTTGAGCAACAAATAATTTCAACACTACTGGGAAACATCAACAGATAGTGGCACTACGTGGAAAAGCAGACAACGAGGGTATTGTCATAAACAAAAATAGGATGTAACAAGACGGTGAAATAAGGCCACACAGCCTGAAGAGCAAGAGGTTAGCTTCTCCTCTCCATCTGAATTATATTAGCTTTATTAGATAAGATTTGATTTGTGAGTCTCCCATTTCCTCTGCCCTCGCTGACACACGCGATGCAGAGGAGATTTCACAGAATGTCTCTATATGAGATCAGCCAATGTCGAGAGCTGGCGAGAGAGAACACACACACCATCAGACACACACACACACACGTGGAAACACTTGTCGTTCAATTGAGGACAGAGTTAATGTCAAGAGGATCAGTGGAGGCAGGAAGGGGCGGTAAAAGGGTCAAAGAAGAAAAACCTGAAGGGTAGAAATCTCCGGGGAGAAGCCATCAAAAAGCCTGTGTTGAATTATAGATCCACCTCCCCTCTGCCATACATGAGTCAATGCATGATGTAGTTACGTCGCTCTCTTCTCAAATGCATGACATACTGGTTGAGCTTTTCCATCGATGATATATGGATCACACATCATATATCATCTGTTGATCATGATAAATCTCACAGGATGACATTCAATGATGCTGTCTTGTAAAATCACACGTAAAGAAAAAAGGAGCTGAAGGACGTTTCTTCTCAAGGGTTAGAAATAATATAAAATATTATTCACATATGTGACACTGGAGCTGGGATTCCTTTCAATACAACTTGCATGCATAATGCATACATGCCCACTGGCACTACACTACTGGTGTCTCACTTGGAAATATGGTGTTAAATAATAAATGGTATCTCCCCTGTTGATACACAGATGTATAGATAAGAATGGAGGAGAATTTGCACCTTGATCATGTATGCATTGTGCATGTGTGTGAATGTAATGGGGCTATCAAAAATGGATTTTGCTCCATGGAAAACATCTGCCAGATAAATTAGAGGACTCTTCAAGCAGTACGAGGAGTGTGAGTAAAGCTGCTGTTGCTCATTAGTATCACTGTGACCTTAACCTAGCTAGGTGGCTAACTTTTGTCTATGTCATTCCCTCTAAATGATAATGCAATTCTGCTGAGAATGTCTTGTTTTGTTAAAAGCAAGAGTAGCCAATCTTATATCACTGCAGTGTGTGTGGTACTTTTTCTGACCTTTTCCCTTCGAGCAACATCGCTTTTCTTACTGCAAAATGTGAAGTTGTCAGTGTGTGGATTTAAAGCATATAATCTTCATTGATGAAAAAGCCCCTTTGTCTTTCTGTAACACTGTTATCAAGCGTCACAACCCCACCATCACAAGATACTGTTACATCTGAGACGGTGTCTTCCCAGAAAACACAGACAGACACATGTGCAAGAGACAACTAAGGCACAGTATCCAAATCACATAACTAGAGATCTGACATTTTTTGAACCTGCATCACAAATGCATGATGGTCTGCTATGCTTAATTCAAAAGAGGTTTCAACTAAAACAATGTCTGGCATATATTTTTATTTGGACTTTAAGAAAAAAACTAACACATTTTACATGTAATTAGGGCTGTCTTTTTTTTATCTTACTGTCGTACCATTGTGAAACATCCTTCAGCAGTATATACACTTACCAATAGAGACACTTAACTGATTATATATTTTAATCAAAAACATACAAATAAAATCCACCTCAATGATCACTTAAGAACTGGATGTTTGTATTTGCAGAAACCTTGCCCTCTAACTGGACTTTAAGTGAAAGTATACCCATTGTATTTAATAGTGATATCCCACTTCGGTTAGAAAGTCTGTCATCCTGTCTGTAGTGATGACACTACTTACTGAGAAGTGTACATTTGCTGCCTAAAATAGTAAAGGCCATATCAGACAACAAAAGTGAAAATACACTTTCTACAAATTTCATTTCTCCAAAGGTATAGACTGCTAGTGACGTAAAGCTTGTGGGTATTTCCCATTTGACAGTCTCATGATGAGATATGTGATCTTTGATGTGCGCTGAAAACCCCTAATAGTCCAGACAGTGTGTGGGCAGTATAACCACAAGATGACTAAGATGACTGCCTGCAGTACAGTGATACTATTTAATTTTGACTTCCTTTTTCTTATTTTTTCTGTTCATCTGACTTTATTGTATACTAGTGCAAACAATGTGATATTAAGGCAATCCAAATCATAATTCTCTCTTCTTCCCTGCTCCTTAATTGTCTTTGAATTATGAATAACTCCCAAATCTGTACGCTTGGTAAAATCCAGACATGCGTAGTACAGGGGTGATATATTTAGATTTCTGGAGAAAGAACCAAATCCCTCCTCTCTCTCTTCCTGTCCGTCCCTCTCTGTTTGAGTGTGTGTGTTAAATACAGATAGAGTGTAAAGCTCTGTGCTCGTCTCTCTCAAACTGCAGTTAGCTCTTATGTAAGCCTGGCACTGTGATGGAGGCAACGGCAACTTCCGCACCCCCCCACCCCCAATCCACCCTCTCTTTTTCTGTAGCATCTTTGCCATTCTTAGCAGACTGGGGCTTACTATAAATATTTTATATGGCACAGTGCATGTGGGAAAATGTATTTTTAGCCTCTTTCAGTGCAGTAGAAGCCCTCTCTCTGTGGTGCCAGACAGCTTTTTGGTGTGGATTAATTTGCCTCGTCTGTGCATTAGAGTTGGCCTTGATTAATGAAATCAATCAATTCTCACTGATGTCCACTGGCAACAGTTACAGCATTGATTGTCAACGATTTCCTCTAAGGTAGGATATGCTGTGTGAGCCCGAAATTCAATATAGTCCCCGTTTTAAGGACCTGCGTCTGAGGTGAATGTGTGGATTTTACACAAGTTGATCCCTCACTCCCAAAGGATAATTAGACAGATAGAGGCACTGATAGCAAAGGACGGAGACTGTGAGGGAAAATCAAAGAATAGGAAGAGAGAAAGCCATTGCAGACGTCGCCAGCGAGGGATGGGATGTTAAAATGCAAAGCACGCCCTTCCCCCGGCCAACAGGACATGCATGCATGAACATGAGCGGCAGACAGCGGTCACACACTCACAGTCGCAGTGCTGCGAACACTCAGGGATGTAAGCTTTTTGCGTCAGCTCAGACATAAGAAATAATGGAAAGATTTTAAAACAAACCACTAATCGGTAGTTAATAGTCCACATCCTTGGATCATTAGCTTCATCAGTGATGCAATTTGAGTGTTTCAGTGCATGGACAGAGAAGGATCTGTTTAGTTTTCAATCAAGACTCAGAACATGATGAGAGGATGAATGTTAGTAACAAAAACACAATCTGTCTCTGCCTTTTTTACACCCGCTCTTTTTGGTGCTGTGTTTTTTAACAAGGCTGCAGGTAACTGGGTCGATAACACACACACACACTCACACCCAGAGTGCCCTCAACCTAACCTTGATCAATGCTTTAAAGGGTCATGATTGGATGGAAGCTACAAAAGCACATCAAGTGCCTTCCTTCCTTCCGTACTGATTTTATAAGCTCTCCGGTAAGACGCTGAATATAAATCAGACTAATTCAAAGCCATCATGTTTCATTGGATGTGTGCTGTGTTCGAACTGAGAGAATACTCGCTCAATACAAGCTTTCACGGAGCGAGAAATTATGAGAAAGTGTCGGAGCAACAAATGCTATGGCAACAACCTTGGTGGATTCTTTTTAGACAGGAGGATTTTATTGGATTTTCTCTCCTTCACTTCTCCTTTCCTTAATTCATCTCTCTCCTCCTGCCTCTCCTTTCCTCGTCTTCTTTCTGACAGGACAGCAGCCATCCTGACTGCTAATGAGGGACTTTTTGTGTGTGTGTGTGTGTGTGTGTGTGTGTGTGTGTGTGTGTGTGTGTGTGTGTGTGTGTGTGTGTGTGTGTGTGTGTGTGTGTGTGTGTGTGTGTGTGTGTGTGTGTGTGTGTGTGTGTGTGTGTGTGTGTGTGTGTGTTTGCACAGGAAAAAGACATAGAGAGAGTGTCTTTGTTTGTGTTTGTGTGCCTGTGTTGGGAGTTTTGGAAAAGGGATAGTCCAAGAGCAGACAGAGACAGAGAAAAGATAAAGGGAGATGTGCTCACTTCCCTCGATCTGTTTCCTCACTGTTACTAGGCAACACCTGCAGGCATGCACTAAATAAAGCCTTGTGCAATATTCACCCCCCACCCCCACCAACTCTCTCAAACTCCAACTCTCACTCTCTGTCTCTCTCCTTATCAACCTCATCCATCTCCTCTCATTCATCCTTTCACTCTCCAGGACCCTTCACCCCAACATCCCAGCAACCATTACTTTCCTCCTCTTACAGATCCTGTTCTCTCCTGTGTTCCTCCTCCTTCATCCTCTTCACACCACCGGAAAGCAAGCCGGTGGGGGGGAGTTGGTTTCGGGCTGGTTTGACACTGAACAGGAATGACAGCACTATAGTTTGATAAAAAACACAGTTATCAAGGTAAATAACTTCCTCTGAGCTAGACTTTCTCCAGCTGCAGACGCAAATCAACAATAGCTAGGACATAAGGTTTTTCTTGGTCCATGATACCCAAATGTATTCAATATTTTTTTCTTAGATTGGGTTACACCAGTTTATCATAAATCCACTACAAAAAAGTATGGGTAAATAGCTTCCTAAGTTCTTGGTAATAACTAGCTAGTTTAAGACTACCAATAACTCTTTCTTTGTGTTGATTTTGCCAGTAATTGAGGACAAAAGCAGTTGTGTTTTCAAGCACCATGAGTCCCTTCAGAAAACCGAAGAAAGATCTTCACAGGCTCTTCACTGTTGAATAACTAGTTAAACATTCCTAGTATTAACTTCTAACTAGTGCCAGGGTTGCTAAAGAATGACTTGGTAACTCTTCTAAAGACTTTACAAATAAGTAAACGAGTTGTTAGGAAACACCTGTAGCACAAAAAGTGAGCAAAAAGTCACAATAGCATCACAAGCTGTAGCATGACTCAGGTAAAATGCTATCATGCTAACCTAGCTAAGGTTTTTATTTGACGTATGTTGTGTCATTTTTGCACAATTTTAAATCCTCCAGTTTACACCATTTACATTTAAATAGGTGAAAAGTTTAAACTGTTTATTCGATCGCATATTAGCGTCACATATTAGCAAGCTAAATTAAATTGATCAGTTGGCCGACATTTGCACCTTGCAGTATATATTTAACTACTCTATTTTGTCCATAGAGCATTTCAGACATGGAAGGAATTCCTTCTGTCTCTGACTCACATAAGCACCTAAATTGCACCTATGAACCTGCAATAATTTGAGCGCAAAAGCCTCATAACATGCTTTATAGAATGGCCAACACAAAAATAAATACATTGGTCTTCATCATGGGGAACCAAACCATCATGAAAAGAATTGTGCAAATGTGGGTGGATTTAAAATGTCTTCAAGCAGCACCTCTTAGTACAAGTTACTGTATGTAGTCTTTTTATTCAATTTGTGAAATGCTCTTTTTTTATATATATTCTGTGTAATTCTCTCATTGCAAAGTGCCTCAGAACACCTTTGGAGCACAAATAAACCAGCATCAACAAACCGCCTCCACAGCATCAACAGAAACACTCTTCATCCTTCTCGCTTTGAGCTACCATCCTTTGATACATCTGCTGCCTGTATATGGAGCATTTCATGCATTCTTAAAGGCTTCTGCGGTGGTCAGAGCCTCCAGAACTATTTTCTGTTACTGTACTTTACTGAGAAAATTGTATTTGCAACTTTTGAGCCGTGAAGTGCAGAAAAGTTGAGTGGTACGAGCATTAAGAACGATGTATCTTGATGCAAGCATTGCTTTTAATAGTTAATCCAATGCAGTATTATTGTGCGCGTGGAACAGCTGACTTGGCCTTCACATGGATCCTGCCCTCTGCCCTTCAATTCATTTACCTTGAGAATATTATTATTTCTCTGTTGGTGATTTGTCAGCATGAGGGCTGAGGTCGCTGGGAAGGATAGAAAGAGAGAGGAAGTATTTAAAGACAACACACTTGGGGAACAGGCACGTAAAGCTAACCCCAAACTGTCATCCTGACATACGACCCCATATTTCTCTGCGTGCTGCTGAGCAGGACACATTTTTGCACCGTTTTTGAAATCAGTCAACCTGACAGTCAGCAAGTAAGAACAGTTTGTAAGCAAGGTGCTTGGGCTGTGCAGGGATCTGAGTCTGACTGATAAAAATGGGATTTGGGCTTTGAGACTCCCAAAAACCCTTCTGTGTAAAGCCTGGTAAATAATAATCAGGCATGGATGGGTAGTAACAAATGACCTTTAATGGCATTACTTAATTGCAATACAGTGAAGTGGATTCCGATTAAGTTAAAGAAAAAATTGATTTTAAAATCCAGAGCAACATACTTATTTCAAAATGTCACAGTTTCACAAAATAGTTTATAATGTAAGAAAAAATAAACTTTCACCGGCTTATTTTGTGTGTAAAGCAGAGAAGGGGACAGAGCATGATTTGTAGGACAATTGCTTCCATTTTCTAATCCAGCAATCATAATACAGGACAAACAGGGACATTTACATGTAGGTTAATTTAATTTAAAGCTTACGTGTATAGCATCTAACGTAAGAAACACGAATCACCAAATGATTCAAATCCTTGGATGACGGCAGCATTTGTAATATTGATGGCAGAAATTGCACTGTACTGTGATGTGGTTCCCATTAATCATTTACATCCAAAATAATGCCAAAAATGTAACCTTTTTTGTCTTCATTTGACTATTTGGTATTTAGGTAATCCAAAAGTATTGTAAAGTACTTTATTTTAACAGTGTGATACTCTGTTAAGGTAAGTGACTATGTTTTTCAAACAGGTTATTAAGTATAAATGGGAATATAATACTGGAAAACACATGCATCTGCCCTATTACCAAATTATTTAACACACTGTATGATATTCACATCATTAATTTGACCACATTTGAATAATAACACCCTGATATGGTCCTGATATTAGCTAAATGTTTGACCCTGTGTTGCTTGTCGCAGGGATAAAGTGATGTGTAAGCCGACAGATTCATGGTGATGTGGGCGCTGCGCTGCTGGTGATTACCACGAGTGTGAAGAGGACTCAAGTGTACCTCTTGCCTTTAATTCAGCCTAATGCAGGAGTGGGTGTTTACTCACCTGCGAGAGATGATTTCACAACACATTAGAGGTAAAATCAGGTTTAAACACCTTGGACACATTCAGTCCTAATGATGCTATAAGAGGAGTATATATATACACACACACACACACACATGGATGCATAATCGCACGTTTATCACGAGTCAGGGAGACAGGAAAGAAAGGATTATAAGCTGTGAAAGCTGCAGCCTCAGTGTGTGTATCATAGATAGAAAGACACATCTGAGTGCCACATGCATGTTGGAAGGCAGCTTCTTTAAAATTGATATAGTTTGAGGGTGCACGTGCACACAAACACACACACAGGCTTTGCACAATAACACTATCAGACAGAGCCAACGTCCATAGCCAGAGATTTACCAGCGGATTTTAAAAGGGCGAGCAGTGTGTGTGTGTGTGTGTGTGTGTGTGTGTGTGTGTGTGTGTGTGTGTGTGTGTGTGTGTGTGTGTGTGTGTGTGTGTGTGTGTGTGTGTGTGTGTGTGGAGCTGAGTGAGCTTTGGTTTAATCCAAACATGGAACACAAGATTCCCTCCACCACACACATACACCACCCCTCCCCTCTGTCTCTCTTAGCGTGTGTGTGTGTGTGTGCGTGTGTGTGTGTGTATGTGTGTGTGTGTGTGCTTGTGTGCTTGTGTGTGTGCTTGTGCGTGCCTAAATGTGCCTCCCTCAGTCTCTTAGCGTTGCGTAACAGCTTGATTATATAATCCCAAACATATATGCATGTCCACGGGGCAGAGCGCTAGTGCATGAAGCAAGAGCATCACACTGAAACGGGTGATGATGAGGAGGAAGAGGAAATAGGAGAAGAAAGGAGAGGTGAGGAAGGGACAAGACTCAGACATTGTGGGTACATGTTGTGTCTGGTTTTGTGACAAATGACACATTTAATCATTTAGGTCATGTTAAAGTAAGATCATCTAAAGGTGAGCAGAGGTGGTGGCATGTTTTATATTATACCTAGAAATACTGCAAGGTAGCAACCAAAGGATGATATGTCAATTTTACAACAAATACAAAATACACTTTCCTTTTAGCTCTGAATTGGTGTCACTCAATTTATGTAGAAAAATATGGCTGGTTGAATTTCTTCACCTGCTAACTTGAAAACTCGCAAGGCAATTCCCTTTCTCTCTGGTTTCAGACAGGGGGTGAAAAGAGGTGCTGCAGCACAGGCAGTATGAGAGAAATAAAGAGCTTTTTGATCATTAAAGCAGGTAAACATGTTACAGTAGAGACACTACATACAAATATGAACCTGAAAATGAGCATGATAAGGGCCCTTTCAGTAAATTACCTATTTCTTTGTACTTCAGTGAAGGACTTGAGTTAATGTTCTTAGTTGCATTACACAAATAGGCTTCAATTTGCACTTTATACTCGGATGAAATAAATGTGACGCCTTGATAAATATCTCCGTACCACTCAAAAGTGGAGAAAACAGTGCTCTAGTAACAATGGTGTTTGGAGAGAAAAGTAAAAGCGGAGACTTAAATTGAGATGACAGTTTGGGAACATTTCCTGAGTGCTTTCAAAAAACTCCAGGGTGAAAGATAATCAAAATGTAAAGAGGAACTGAGTGGTGGGAAAGAAGAGGAGAGAGTGAGAGAGGATGAAGGACAAAAGAGACATGAAGTTAATGTATGTGTCCCTGTGCTGAGTTCATTTTATTACTAGTGTTAGTAAGGCTGGCAGTAAACTGGCTGAAAAGCAGAGGCATCACTCACTCTGAAGAACCAGCGCAAACACTTCAAACACACCAAGGCTTAACTGAAGTACACACACATTCACACGCAGGCTTAAGTCGAACACACACTCCCACACACACAGACAGGCCGATGACTCACTGACAACTTTTGCCTTATCTCCGAACCTTTCTCTATCTGTCCAATTCCATTTATTCAGCCCATCTCTCTTCATCCTCTCAAGGCTTTTTATCATTTTCAACTCCTTCCATTTTATTGTAGTCTACTCAGCCTGAAATAATGAAGCGTTTTTCTCGAGTCGTTCATCCTTGACTGAATCCACAAAGACCCCCCCCCCCCCCCCCCCCCGCCTCCCCCCCTGCTGTGGCACAATATTATATTCACAACGACACATTTTTATCAAATCTATTTTCCTGCCTGATCTCCACCCTGGTTTCCCTCCCTCTGCCATGATGTGTGCAATGTCCAAGCATTAAGTCTTTCATTTCCAGCTGTCTGTCATATTAGCAGCGATGAAGGTTGGAAATCAGCCTGATTTGGGGAACATGTCCCTTCCCTGCCCTTGAAAAACAGTCCGTAAACAACAAAATAATTCGACAGGTTACAACTTATTTACTCTTCCTCTCCTTTCTAGGCAGCAGGTGATATCGATATCCTCATATGAGATGAAATACCTTCTTTGATTCTGGATATCTTAATACCGTCTTTTAAAGACTGCACTATGGTAAAGCGATACTTTTCTGATTTCCCTAGACTGTTTTGCTTCTCCCTCATTAGCCCTTTCCTAAT
Organism: Trematomus bernacchii; assembly: GCF_902827165.1. NCBI lineage: Eukaryota > Metazoa > Chordata > Actinopteri > Perciformes > Nototheniidae > Trematomus > Trematomus bernacchii. The sequence goes on along the minus strand of NW_022987564.1, from coordinate 4,604,327 downwards.
TTATTCATTAAATAACACATTGTTGATGATTATTTATCAAAGTTCTCATTGTGTATATATTGAAATCATCCAAGGTCAACATGGTAATGACCTCTCATGTTAAGACAACCTGTACTGTATGGATGTACTTTAGACTCACAACTGCATAGACTCATATATATATTATTAATTGTATTGTTATTTTTGTCACAGTCTGTTTATTTTTCTGTATTATTTTGACATGTATTACCTCTTTGTGTATTAGTTTTACTTTCTGTCTTTAGTTTCCCAGTGATTGTGTGTTCACCTGTTGCCCCCTCCAGCTTTGTCGTCTCTTGAGATTAGTCTTGTGTCTTGTCTTCCCTTGTGGAGCAAGTTGTTGGGTCATCAACGTTGTTTTCCCATGCATGTTCCCGTTGGTTTTCCCTGGGATTCTTTACCTCGTGTTCCTGGTTTTGTTCCCCTTCCCCGGTTTGTGCATGTTCAGTTTTTCCTTGTTTCCTTGGTTATCGTTTTGTTTGTGTCTTAAAGCTTTTTGTTCAAACTACTTGACCTCTTGTTTTGTACTGCGTTTGGGTCCTGCCTTCTTACCAAACCCTGACAATTGTATTCTTATTATCTTTGGCTGGACTGTGACCTGTCTTATTCTGTATTTCACTTGTATTGCTGTTACTGCTGACACCTGGATTACATTTTATAATTAACCTGCACATTTATTGGAAATTGAGGCTCTTAGTTCAATCCATTTCCCATTTTATTTATTTATTGAGTCATTTATATTGGCAGTACACAGTCCTCCATTTGGTTACGGTACTTTAGTAACAGTGCTTATATATAATTGTAAAAACAAGAACAGCATTTACTTGTTACTTAAGTAAAAGTGTTTATGTATAACGATGAAAATGTAATTGCAATATTCAATCAATCAGTCAAAGTACTTAATGCAGAAGAAATTACCTTTTGACTGTGAAATACATTATTATATTATATGCATTCATGTAAAAGCAGGATTTTACTTTAAGGGTTGGTTAAGAAGGAGCACATGTACAAAAATAAATTGATTATTTTCATCATTAATCAATTAATTTTGTTGGTTTGTAAAAACGTGTTGCTGCTCTCGACACATTCATTTCCCTACTGGAATGAGTAAAAGTTTATATTTGATCTAGCTATTTGGTCAAATATCTCAGGATGATTTTTCTTCAAATCGTGCTAGGATGTGACTTAAAGGTAGGGTAGGTAAGTTTGAGAAACCGGCACGAGATACACTTTTTGTTATATTGCATGGAATGCTCTTAACATCCTGATAGCAATGAATATCTTAAGTGCTTTGACAAAAAATCCATAAAAAAATGTAATCTGTGGAAGCCGTAGTACTGTAAAAAGCACGACCAATCATTTTAGCCGGCCCAGCTAAAATAACTGGATGGCCTACCTGCCTGTCAGCCTTCCATCTGTGCACAAACTTATCTCGTGCCCTCATTGGTCATGTGCGCGTTCGTGTGTGTTGGAGGAGGGGCTCTGTAAGGAAGTGGCAGATTTGTTCCGGTTGTGTATTTTCAAATTCTAGCGATCTCGAGCTGGTTTCTCCAAAATTACCTACCCCACCTTTAAGCAATGTCTTCTTTGCTAACTGCATGGTCACAGGCGTACCCACGGCCAAGGGCATCGCCCCGCCAGCTGTCTGGTAATACTCACTGCAGCGTCCTTTAGGGCAGGTCACAGATCAGTCAAAGAAAGAAAGAAAGAAGGGAGCAAGTGAAGAAAGAAAGAAGTGTGTAGGGAGGGAGTTAGGAGAGGAGACGAGGAGGAGGATGCTCTCTGTGGTCCCTCTGTTCCCTGCCGTCACCAGGGAGAGAGGTGAGGGGGCTGGTTGTCATGACGGCAGTTGTCATGGCAGCTGGACTGGGTAATAAACAGGAGTCTGTCCAATCTGTCCAACCAGTGGCTGCCGTGGCAACCGCTCACAAGATTAATTGATGTACATTTTTTTTGGTATATATTTTTTTATTTGCCTTTGTTTTTCCATATTCCGATGTTTATTTATTTTAAAATGGATGTTTCTGAGAACTTAACAACCCTTGGGTGATGAGACGATTATCTTGAAATAAGCCCCATTTAATTTTGTACAGATGCTTTTCCCTTTCCTGTAGTATGTGTTATAGGTTTATGTGCATGTAAATGGTCTGCAAAGGCTAACATCCCAAAGTTCCTCTCCCTCAGGCACTTCCATTCCAACTTTGAGGTTTTTCCAAGGACAAAAATGCCCATAAAAAAAATCCTGCATGTTTTCATGCAAGTTGTTTAAAGACAAATGGATTATAAAAGCACATTTTGTAAGTATAGCTAATTGTGTACGAATGATGTCCATTTCCACATCGTTGATACATTATGGGTAATATTTTAACTTTTTAAGCCAGCAATTCCTCTTTATAAAACCTACTTTAACAAAATGAATTCATATCTTTTATACACTATTTGTATATTGAAGTTTTCAATAACATAAATACTCAATTACTTCATTGTCACTTTTCCACCTTTATTCTACATTTGATATGAAACACAGGTTATGTTACTTTAATTGATGTGAAATTGTTCCGGAGTATTCCTTTGCCCATCATTCAGACTTCCCATGGTGCAGCAGTTCCCCTTTAATTTCCCACTGTTTTACGGCTTCATATAATTCCTGATAGCTGTTTTATGATGTCTTGAATTTGCAGAACTTAATCAACCCCTTCTCAGGCATGCTTTTAATACTTCAACAAGCTTAGAGTCAAATAATTAGAGCAGGAGGTGACACAGTTAATCTTTAACGCTTTAATTGACTCCATAGTTTGGCTTTATTGCAGATCTAGAAAAACGAGATGGCAGTTCGTACAAACCTCTCTGAAGATTATCTACGGGAAGACAAATTGAAGCCACTTGAGCAATACATTTGTTAAAAATAAAACATATCAATAAAATAAGACTAACTAATAAGCTGACTCCTGGAGGGGTTCCAAACAAAAATAAAAATCCCGATGGAATCTGCGAGGGAGGGTCTCCTTCCTCAGCTGCAAGGTGGGAAACGGGCTCATCTTCCTCCCTTATCACAAAATGTGGTCTTCAACCTCGTCCTCGGCTCTTAGAGCTGCGCTACGTCTCGTCTGTCCTCTTTTCCCTCACCTGCTAGTCCTTCGGTTCCTTCATTGGTTCTGATGATCCAATTTTATCACCATTCTCCAAGTCCATATCCCCCACATCTTTCCCCTCTCCTTTCTCCTCTCCTTTCTCCTCTGCGCCATTTCCCGCCTCCTCCTTTACTTCCACTCCCTCCACTCCCTCCACCGCCTTCTCTCCATCCGGGCCTTTGTCCCCTTGGCCCTGCTTGTCTCTGAAGACCTCCACGCCCAACATTCGGAGGTAATGAAACCTCTCGTTTCGGGGGACGAAGGCTCGGATGGACGTCTTCCCCCTCCAGCCGCACAGCTGGATGGGACACTGAGGATCCTCTGTGTTACTGACAACGAGAGGGTAATGGTGAGGGTCAGGAAGGAACAAAGACCTCAAAAAAGGATATGAATGTGCATTCAAACACTTCAAATATAAAATAAATTACACTTACTTTGGGTTGGGAATGTACTTCAACACAATGCTGCCCATCACTGTGGAGAGAAAGAGATTCATAACTAAAAGCAGCACAACATTTGCCCAAAATAAAAACAAGCTGTAGGGCAATGTAGGTCTGACACCAACTATTATTTTCATTATGGATTCATAATAGATTAACTGTTTGGTCTATTTAATGTCAGGTCTTTAAAGCCCTCGTTTTCTCAGTTCAAATCCAAAATATATGCCTTTTATTATGATATAAAATAGACAATTGGATACCCCCCCAATTGTAGGAGGAGTAAAACAAAATTCTCTGCCATTTTTAAATGTCAAAAGCTGTAGTGGATCATTAAATAATTTCAATTGTTTTCTTTTGGTGGACTAATTGATTAGTAGACAAGTCGCAGCTCTATCTCCATGTACGGTTTCTTACAGATCCGAAAATAACGCAGTGTAATTACAGTTCTCTTTCGCCTGGAACTGCTCCCGTCAGTGTGTTTTTGGGTCAGTGCCTTGCTCAAGGGCAGCTCAACAAGTTATTCGGGAAATTGGAGCATTACTCATTCACTTGTTCTCTTTCATTTCATGCAAGCCAAAGCCAGAAACCTCCAGGCTGCTTCCCAAAACAAATATTTAGTTTCAGTATCAAAAAGGAAACTGTAGTACTGTAGTAGTAACATCTGCACTAATATTAAATACAGAGCTTAATATGTCTGAAAGTGGTCACTGAGTTTTGAATACATGATGACGTTTTGCCGTGCATACCCAGTTTCTTGGCCTGAGCGTGAGCGTCTGCCTCCAGTTTGCTGAGGTAGGGGTTCTCCTGGGTCAGCAGCACTTTGATGTCCTCCACACTCACCGTGATTATCCTGGAGCGGATATACGGCTGAAGACTGTAGATACCCTGAAAGCACAAAGAGGAGATGAGCATGACAATCTGCAGGCTGATATAATAACGTAAAATGGTGCATATGAAATTAATTAATTCCAAGTTTGTTTGGAGTGTGAACTCGGCCGTCTGGCTCTTGTTTTTCAGCCTCTGTGGAGAATACATTAGTGACAGGAGGAAAGACTAACTGCGTGTTAAAAGGAGACCTAAAGGAGATGATTTACGATGACATTTAGTATCAAATGAAAGGATATGTAAGGTGTGAAAGTCTTACGGATGCAAGCCAAGCATGTCACAATGCATTGCTGTATGTACTGATGCATGTATTTAAATCACGAGGTTAGTTTGCATTCAAAAATAGGATTATAGTTGTGTAAAAATGTGCAGCTAAGGTTTCATGTTTTCACAATAAATAAGCTTATGATTATAACACGCTGATCAACACCGAACAAGTTCATTCACAGCAGATTATTTTTACTCCGCTAAAGATTGAATGTGTGAGGATGAGAAGTGATGTCCAGGATGCTGTGGTGAAAATACAGTGTGTGTGTGTGTGTGTGTGTGTGTGTGTGTGTGTGTGTGTGTGTGTGTGTGTGTGTGTGTGTGTGTGTTACCTCCTGAGCCAGTCTGAAGGCACAGCCAAACTCCTCTCCATCACTGTTGCGAGACCACACCTTCACCCCCGTGTTGATGACCTGAGTAACACAAATAAAATAATGCTGATTTATTGCAAAACACAAAGATGCCAAATCCTCCTGTCTTTAACTGCACTAATTATTATTATCCCTCTTGAAAACACAACCCAGGGTGGTAATTTAAATGAAAATAAAGGACTAATTATGTTACATGAGGTCTTGTAGTATTACTCTTGATGCGTGTTGTAATTACCGATGTTCCCCAAACTGCCTTGCTCGAGGCATCTACTGTACAAGATATCTCTTCTGTGTGTAAACAGAGTGCAGCTGGTTTCTGGTGTCCCAGCAGGAGTGGGAGGAAACTGTTAGCTTTGCAGAGTAAAACTCAACAACACTTCACTAATTAATATTCATGATGAATCCTTTCCAAACCTAACAAGAGAAAAGCAAGAACCAATACATTTCATCTTTGTTTAAGATGATGTTAAAGAGTCCCTATTGTGCTGTTTGGAGTCGTCCCTTTCCTGTAGTGTAATATAGGTTTTAGTGCATGTAAATGGTCTGCAAAGGCTAAAATCCCCGTCTTCCCTCCAGAGGGAGTTTCTCTCCCACAATTCTTTGTAAAACTTGATATGAAGAGATGGTACGCACTCGTTTTTCCTTGACTCAGATTTTAGTCACTGAATCCATTATCGGTTATAATTTGGAGACGCGCAACTCATTGTGGTTTAGCTCAAAGGAAAGTGACTCATAAGTGAGAAGCATCAAAACAATGAGGAGAGCAATGAGAGTGAGTCACACACAGCACCACCTGGTCAGGTGCTGCAGGGTGGAGGAGAGGGATTTGGGATGTGAGAGCGTCCCATCTGTTAGAGTGTTTCCCTCAGATGGATGGGTACATGTCCACTCGGTCTGAAAATAAACTCATGTGCCAAAGTAAAGCCAATATGTCCGTAGCCAAAAGCTGGCCCATGTGCATGCACTGCTATAATAAACATAATGGCGCTTGTTTGAGTTCACTGCAAACAGAGCTTTCCATAAGACGGCTACTTATTACATTTTTCTAATCTAATTAAATGTATTTCACCGTGTGTGAACATTTTTACGGCTACTAGCCTCAGACTTCAAAGCACAGCGAGCATGACGATAAACACTAGTCCTGTATAAGTCCCGCCCCCACATGCGTGTGTGTGCACTCTGCTGAGAGGAAGTGTGTGCCGAGTAGAGAGACGTCTTCAGTGTTTGACAAATATTAGCAGAATAATTGATTACCAACCCAAATGATGAGGTGTATTGATTAAACAAACGGGAGACTCATTAAACGGGCTACTTCAAATCCCCGGTGGCAAAAACGTGTCCTTTGCTATTTTTAATTGTTTGTTTTTAAATTCCCTGTGTTATGTATTGAGCTATAGCACAGGGGATATCATATTTTTGGGTAATCGCTGTGAGGAAAAGTTTGACAAGAAACTTTAACCAAACTTGACAATTGAACAGTAAGCTTTAAAGGGGCCCTATTATGCTAATTTCTAAGGTTCCTATTTGTATTACTGTACATGTTTACGTTCACGTCTACTTTTCCCACTGAATGGCTACCCCATATCCTTATGTAAAGCTCTATGTATAGTGTGATCAATACTGCCTCCAGAAAATAATTGATCATTGATTTGTTTTATCTATTTCCGTGGGAGGAAATGCTTTGTCATCAGCATCGACCCAGGCTTTCGACATGTGCAATGATCTAAACAAACAAACAAACACACACAGACCTTCATGCGCTCGCTGTTATTGAGCAGCACGTTGCGCAGCTCTTTGGACACCATGTACAGGTGGCGCTTTTTGCCGTCGTGGGTCCTGGTCAGAACGTTGATCTTGGGGAAGGTGGGTGATAGATTATAGAAAGACCTAGAGAAAACAGAAAAAAGGTTAAATGGTTGTGTCACTAAAATGCTAAAAACGATAAATTCAATGTCTTATAGAGACGTACTGTATGGTGGTGAAGACGGGGTCCTCTTCAGTGAGGAACACAAAGGGATCTTCTTTATAACCAAACAGCTTCTTCTTCTTGGAGGCGGGAGGTCTGGGAAACACAATGGAGACATTCATTTAATAGGCATATTTACATTTCAATTACCCAATACATGTGGGTTGTGTGCAATGTCAAAAGTTCCAATAAACCTTTAATGGAGGAACAACTTTGTGTGAGCTTCTAAAGATTAGCTTGGCCAACAAACAATTAAGGAAATTGCTTTAAAGTAACTATCTTCAAATGAGCTAATCGATTACTCATTCTGAGTTCTTAAGAAACTTTGTTTTACTCGAGTCTTAATGAATTGATATAAATGGAGCAGCAAATCGTATTCTCCCTCTGGAGGAAACATAGGGATGTAAGCCTTTGCAAACCATGTACATGCACAAAAACCTATATAAACACACGACAAGAACAGGGTATATGCAGGAATCCTGAAGTCAAATGGAATACCTTTTAAGACCTTTTTTAAGACCCTTTCCATACATTTTAAGACCTCATCGCCACTTCGAGTTTTAACCGGTTACATTTGCGACTCACTTTACCTCACATTTACTATACAGTATTGATTGTCCTTCCTCCTTATCTTCCAACCATTTGGACGCAAACTTGCATTTCCCCATAACGATGTTGTTTAACAACCGGCGTAAACGGGCCTTCGCGCGCTATCAAGCAGGGAGCGTGCGATGTCCTGTTCAGATGACGTCAAATCCAACGGGATGCCATAAATAAACTACACAGAATCACACTACACACCTACGCAATGATTACATTCAGGCAAACTGTAGAATACAACCTCTTTGGACAATTTATATACTTATTGAAAACAAGCTACAAAATGTAATACCTTGGAAAATGCCGTTCAATACTTTTTAATAGCCTTCATTTTCGCTAAATTGATTTATCAACTTTTAATACTTTTTAAGACCCCGCGGACACCCGGAAGAAAGGGAAAACCCCAAAAAGCATAAAAGGGCCGCTTTAAATAAAAAGGATTTAGCCAGAATGCATGCGTTTAGGAAGTACTGAGCATGCAACTAAACAAATGAGACTTGGATGATACCTTTGTTGTTGTCAAATGCAGCCGCAATTTACTTCAATTAATCAATACTTTTAAACATTTCTGGATCTTTCGCTTTCAATGGATGCATGTGTGAATATTAACGTTTTCTCCAAGAACTCATAGTAACTAGGGGTGAGCAACAGATGCAACAATGTTCTTTTTGTGGGTGATTTATTCCTTTGAACAGTGCGTAAATGATTGTTGCGTTTGTCAGAGAGAGAGATTTGTCATTCAAAGGAGTGTCATCTATTTAACATGTCGCCTCACAAACTCGCCGTTTTCCTTTGTTCATTAGCTGACCGCATCGCCATGACTCACCCATACTCTCTCTCTAGTTTATCAGTTGTCTCCAGGGCTAAGGCAGAGTCTTTGGGTTCCTCCTCTTCTACTTTCTCCCCCAACCCCTCCTCAACAGCACTGTCGGGTGGGCAGGGAGTACCGGAGGGGATGGAGGCTGCGGGGGAGCCTTCAGTCTGGGCTGCAGAGCTGGAGGAGACATCCTTCCTCACCTGGAGACGAGAGGAGAGACAAAGAAGAAGTCGCAGCCCTGTTAGTAACAGGTGAGTGATGCAAAAGGAGGGGGGGGGGGGGGCTACTGCTGCTTCAACACACTTCAGTTCTGCTCCATTTCCCTCCTCAAGTAAAACTGACTGTCTAATCATGCATTAGGTGTGTGCGTGTGTGTGTGTACCTTGGGATATCTTTTGTTCCAAGGCATCGGGGCTTTCTTCACCAGCACAGCCACAAAGAACCCTCCAGTGTTCTGGTGATGTGGCAAAATCCTCATGCTGCATTAAAAAAAACACACAGAGAAACATAAATCAAGGCTTTGGGTTTTTTTTATGTTGCCCCCTACTGAGCAGACCATTTTTTCCCAGCATTAAATAAAGAGAGGCTTAGCCACCGTGTGACGATAGCTCCCTCTGCTGGCCAGAATGGAGCCGGACTGAGCTGTAAAGTAAAAGCTGCAGTAGAGATGACATCATCCACCATTAAGTGAGAGTGCAGGTGTGTACATGCATGTGCATCCATGCAGACGTGTGTGTGCGAAAGATGGCGCCAAGAAAATAAATCAGACGCTTTACTCGGCTAATGGAGTTGGCATCGATGAAATCAGAATAAATTGAAAGTGTTGGTGCAGATGCGTTTCTCTGCTTTGATGAGAGCTAAATACTCTCAGGAGGATACAAAGAAGAAATAAAAGCCAAATTAAGAGAGGGGAAAGAGATTCAAGGACAATTTATTTTCTATACACTATAACAATTATACCAAGGGAACATTTTTATTAAGATGGATGCATGTTTTTATATTCAAACCCATCGTTACCAAAAGAATACTCTGACTATTTTGGCCCTCAAAAGGGCTTTAACAAGGCTTCCTGCTCTCACTGCTGCCATTTGCTTTGCTTATAGAGCCTTCTAAAGATATTAAAAACATTACATTTGTTTGTAGGCTACAGAAAGGTGCCATTTACCTAAAAATGTCACATTACAAGGGGCAACAAAATGGTATACACTTGCTGTATCCTAACAAACAAATTTAGCATGACAAATATATGTTAGCTTGTTCATTTTAGCTTAAAATTTGATCAAGTTTGACGCTCAGTGTTGCCAAATCTTGGAATCAGACATATCGGGCTCAAACTGAGAACATTTTCTCCCGATTAGTCAGTCTGAAAATGATATATTTGTGCCAGAATGTCCCTATGATATATCATATGGCTTGTAAAATAATTGGTCCAATATTTGATGACTACATGGTGAAGGAATCGCTCTGTAATTTGCGTCATTGTTAATTTCCCCCATTTAAGTAAATATACTCAGGACCTGACGCTGGAAACACACCAGACACAAATACAGGAAATTGACTCTCAGTCTCTTTTCCAAACCTGTTCAAGTGACCGAAAGGCACACTGTGGGGACCCTCACAGTATACAGTATTATGGCACAAACACACTGTATGTTGCCGTTTGTGTACATACCATCTCTCCAGATGGAAGTTGGCCAGTTTCTCTGGGTCTGTTGGCGGGAACATGGTGGGGCGGATCTGCGTTTGACGACTGACGGGAACCTCGGACCAATCAGAGAACCACTGGCCCTCCTTGGTCATCAGCTACACACACACACACACACACAACAGGTTATAAGTGTGTGAGCCAAACAAAGCTATCAGAAATCAACATACAACATTCCCTCAGACTTTGATGTTAAACACCGTTTTCTTTTATGGTTTGTTTTGTTTTAGTAGGTTTATTGTCATTTCTTAAACTAAATGTTCCAGTACCTTCCAGGAATTGACCCCAGGCATCGACTTCAGCCCCGGCAGATCTGCTGATCCGTCGACCAGCTCCAACGTTCCTGGCAACGAGGATGGGAAAGACATTACGAATTGGCAGAAAAGGGCTGGATTTATATCTAAATATAACAAGTCATATCATTTATAACGGATGCATTCGGCAGATCACAAGTGAATTAAATTGTGGCTTTGGCTCGACAGCGTTTGACCTTTTGTGCTACTGCTCCGCTTTTTGATGTTCTCTGATCTCAAAGAGAAATGATACAGTGTTAAGGGCTGATGGAATAAAATGAAACCTTTCTTTTACAGCAGAGTATTATTAAAGTTTTCTGTGTGGGCATTCAGACATGTGCTAACGCAATATTTCTTGATCCAGAAAATAGAGTCGCGCCGAAGGATAATTCCCCTTTAGTAACATTCAGAGGATTATCTAATGGATTTGATATTGATGGACCTGGGGTCTAATTTAATATTCTCTATACCATTTAAATTAATTTTGTTTTCATATTTCCTTACACGTATATATGAGGTTCAAGGAATCTGATATACACAGCTTCCAAATCCACAGATATACATTTTTAGGTTGAGCGATGCCAAATATGTAAATGATCAATGTGTCTCATGACATATATTTTCTCATGTTTTCAAATGTGGAGGTTAGGCTTGTCCTTGTGATTATAGGCTGAATATTGTTTCATTTTTGGACATTTTGTCCTTTGGGTATTCTAACCTTTTTCTCTCATTTTTAGAGCAACATTAATTAATTACAAAAATGGTTGGGACATGAATTATAAGAACTGATAATTAAAACATCAAACTACAGCTATGACACAGAATAAGCTGGTTAAGATCATAGGTACAAAGAACGTCTTTGTAAACTGATATCCACAGTGGATGAAATCCTTTTAAATATGGACCTGTGCTTACTTTAGCCAGCGACATACTGGAAAATATAACCTTGATTTGAATAAAAAGTCTGAAATGTATTGCTTAAATTGGCCTTTATGAGTGCGTTTGAGTGTTTGCTACCTTCGCTTTTCTCCAGCTACGACACAAACTAAGCTGGTTAACATCATAGGTGACTTTAAACAAACATTTTTAAACCGATATCCACAGTGGATGAACTCCTTATTAATGTGGACCTGTGTTGCAAACTTTGTTCATATCTTAACTGGCTGTGAGAACCAGCCCAGACTTTTTGACTTGTTCTTACTTCAAAACTAGAAAAGTAACTTTGATTTGAATAAAAAGTGTTGCTTAAATTGCCCTTTGTTAGTGTGTGAGTGTTTGTTACCTTCGCTCTTCTCCAGCAGCGCTGCGATGACAGCCTCGTCCTCTATAGGGTTGAGTGAACAGGTGGAGTACACCATCCTCCCTCCCACTGCCAGCTGCTCCACACCGCGCACAGCGATACGCAGCTGGAGCCTGATCAACACACACATATGCTCTGCATTACTGCCAACTTCTTAAATTAGCAGCAAAAGAACACACTCCATTCCCTTGTCCTTAAGTCAATTTAGAGCATGAAATCCTAGCAAACACACAATGTCGACTTACCCGTGGAGGTGCAGGCTGTTGCTGGTCGTCCATTTCTTCCACACGTCGATGTTCTTCCTCATGGTGCCGTCGCCGCTGCAGAGCAGAAATCAGAAAGTCAGACACATCCTCAGACTCTGCCCGGGGCGCAGAAACAACTTCCCGGCAAAAAATGTCTGCCAAGCACAAACTGTCCAAACGCCGGCCTTCAGCTGACTATTAACATCACTGCCGACTGCTTCTCTCAGTCTTCATTACTTCTTGTCCTCCCTCCGTTGTGTTTGGCAGAGCCTCCTGGCTTCAGCGCCACAGCTGGCTTAACTCGGGAAGCATTTGCAAACAAATACAGTTCTGTTTTGGCCATAAAATAACACTGGATTTCACGAGGAAAGATTTTACAACGTACCGAGACACTAAGAACATAATGAACAACCATATATAAGGACCTGTAAATACCCTGCGTTTGACAGACAGGGTGAATAATGATCTCCATCTGTTACACAAAACTCTCCTCCAGCCAGACACCCACACACACAGCAGAGTTTATCAGCCATGTTTCTTCCTTTATCCACTTCCTCCTCAGACCCTAACTTTCCTGCAGTGCTGTAATACAGTGCGTGTCAGTGATGCAGACATCATGAGGGTAAAGCCCTGTGCTGACCTGCAGGGCACGTCACAAAGGATGCGGTCGTAGAAGAGGATGTCCTTCTTGCCGTCCAAGTCGATCTTGAGGGTGGGGATGCAGGTGGCGTCGTGGTTGACCACCATGATGCAGGGGCTGTTGAGACGCTTGGCTTGGTGCACCAGCAGGTAGCAGCGCTTGTTGTCCACGTCGTTGGCAATGACAAAGCCCTCTGCAAGAGTGGATGAGAGTTAACTACTGTCAAAGTGGGACGGGCTGCTGATTTACTCCCGTTCTTCCATGGTTTTACATGTTTGCGTCTTACCTGGGAACGGCACGTCGATGTCCGAATGGAGCATCTCGATCAGCTGGGCTGTTTTTGACCCTGGAGCTGCGCACATGTCCAGGATCTGCACAGAAACACAATCGTGTGACCTCAAAGCAATATCAGCTGTATCAAGCCACGGGGGACAAGCTTTGCAAGGGAGCACAATGGCAAAAAACTAAAAATAACAGTGAAAGACATTTTAACCTTCAAAGAGGGCAGTGCTTTTACCTTGTGGTGTGACTCGATCTTCAGGAGGAGAGGAGGGATCATACTGACAGCTTCCTGTCGGCTGATGTTACCCTGCAAGGACAAACACAAGAATGATGCCCATTCATTTCTCTGTGACTTCTGACATTTTCAGGGGTTTCTTTAACTCCCTATCCAGGGTAAATGCAATTCATTTTCAATAGAGCGGGGCAATGATTTCGTATTTGTGTAGGCCAACCCGTAGTTCAGCATCACAAGGGATCCCGCAAGAAAAGCCAATGCAATTTTTCCATTGGACTTTGGAATATATGTGAACATAGTCTATGGTGAACAAATGTTTATGATGACAGTCTCCACATATAAACAACACTTTTTTTTATCATTTTTGAAGCGTAAAAGCAAACACCAGAAGTAAATAAGTAAGGTATTGCTACAAACAAACTACTTCACCAATGCTAAGCAAAATGCAGCTACACCACCACAGTATTTATTTCAGGCAGCTAACCAAAACTCATTCAATTAAATAAAAAAAACATTGACTTTGAGACAAGGAAGTGCTAAAATGCTAACTCATTTGCAGGGGATTGTGGTCCATTTTTGTTTGATTTGTCTCAACTCACCGACTCAGTCTCGCTGACCAGGAACTGGTGGAACTTCTCGAGCAGCGGGGACTTCCTGATGATCTTCCGGCTCATGTTGGTGTGCCAGGCCTGCTCATCGGGATACCTGGAGCAGAGACAGTGTGTTCTGAGTTTCTAGTTTGAATCTGCGTGTTATTTTCACCTTGAGTTACACCATGAGATCTTACCATTTAAGAGGCTGTGGAGCCTCAATCTTCAGGCCATCGATCTCCACCTCCTGAATATCCTTGAAGTATTTTTCCTTCAGACAGTGGAGGATTTCTTTGGCATGGCTGGGACAAGGCAGAAAGGAGGAGAAAGTGGGCATGTAGTAACAACAAGCACTTGCACCAGGCAGCAGTAATTAGACATGACAAACACAATCAATTCATACTAATGTATTTCTTACAAGCCTGAGCTTAGATCAAGGTCATGAGAATGGCAAGGCATGTTTATATACAGCAAATTTGACAACAAGGCACTCGTAACATTAAAAAGCAGCAAGACACAAGTCACAGGTGTAAAGTTGTGGGTATAATCCTACATACCAACTTTAGTAAGCCCTTATAATTGAAGATAAATAACAAGGTCTAACTTTCTCCCCTTGCTTAGACCTGTAATGGATCTTAAAAATAAGGACTTTGTATGTGGTTAAGCATGTTATGGCTATAAAATGGGAATGCAAAACAAGGTCTTACATTTCTCACCTTACAAAAAGCATGTCATTTTAAAGGTCCCATGTCATGCTTTTCCGGTTATTACCCGTCCCCTTGTGTGTTATGAAGGTTTTTCTGCATGTAAACTTTCTGCATGTAAACGGTCTGCAAAGTCACAAACCCTCAAAGTACACCCTGTAGCGAGTACAACTCTAACACAGAAAAGACCTGTCTATGCTGCCCCAGAACGCCTCGTTGGAGATTTCTCTCTTTCCATTGTTTTCTTCCTGGGTACAGTGACGTGCCCATACCCAAATGGACCCATTTGGGTACACACACACACATCTCAGCGGCCAAACTGTGACGCGCTGGGGGGGGTGCTAGTGGAGCCTTGCAGCGGCGAAACTGTGGCGCGCCGTGTTTGGGGGTGCGGGTGGAGCCGCAGACCCCTCAGTATCCCCCCTCTTACCGCGTCCATTCGGCACCCAGACCCCACGCAGCATTCTCATCTGTTTGTCCTTACTGGTGTCATTTTCTGGTTGCTAACGCCTGATGTTCCGCTGTAACGGTGGTAGACTCATCAGAACAGAGTGGGCGAGCTGACCAATCAGAGCACAGTGGGCTCACAGGGAGGGGGGGGCAGGAGCTCCAACAAGCTGTTTAGGACAGAGAGTGAATAATACACATACTATACAGAGATGCTGTATGAGAAACCAATGTGAGTTCGGAAAATTGCACAATATAAATATATTCTAGTAGACCTCAACAATGGAATTATGATCAGTAGAAATGGCCATGACATGGGACCTTTAAAGCATCTTGTAGGCTTTGATCATGAAACAAAACAAAGAGATCCTGGTCATTGATATGTCGGGCTCACCTCTTGTATCCAGTGATGCGGATGGTTGCTGGCAGCGGTTCCCTCATTACATTCATGAACTCTTCAAACTCTCCCTCAGGCACCAGGCCTAGCTCTTGGTAGTAATGCTCAAACAGCTTATTCTCCTTGACAATGTCAGCATAACCAGCTCCCCAGCCCTGAAAAACAAGAATAATTTACAACTACTTGTTAAGTATATGCATAACTGGAACCTGCTAATCAGAGACGCTTGATGAACACAGAACTTTTGAAAACAGTGCAGTTAAATTGAAGGTCATTGAAAAAGTTCTACATTTTAAGTTGTCTTGCTTAAGGCCAAGGGTAAATAAATCGAAAGCTTCAAATTAAGATCTACTTAAGTGAAGTATGATCTAATAATCAATTCGGCATGTAGTAAACCACACACAGTACTCCCTGCATGGTGTTGGGACTAAAAACTATGTGGCTTGGAAAGGGTAAACCAATGCATGTAGCTCAGTCGCTTGGCCACATCAAATAAGCACATTTCTGAACAAAGTCTGGTGAAGCCACACAATTATCTTAAAAAAAGGGGCATGCATCTAGAGCAAACGTGCCAAATAATGGTAAAACATCGCTTGGGAAAGGTAAAAGTGAGCTAACAGTGAAGCTGTCTGGTGTTGCAGCTATTTAGCAGTGTCGCAGCAGCACGACTGCACATGTTTTGCAAAAAAAAACATCTGAAAATTATAACATTTGTTGTACCAGCTCAAGTCGCATTTAGTAATTTAAGCACATTTGACCCGACTGAGCACTTTACAGCAACCATTAGCAGGTTATGCAGCAGCAGTAGAAGAGTGAGTCTTACAGCGTTGTCTCTGTTGTCTCTGTCGTCTCTGCCAGTATTTTGGGTTTTCTGCCTCTGCCTGCTTCGTTTCCCCATGTTGGAATAGCACACAACTCTGGAGAATAGTCTGCAAAACGACGTGTTAGCTGGATAAAGAGGAGTTTTAACAACTCGGATAAAATGTATACACTGAGAGTTTGAACAAGAACTGCTGCTACGCTGTGTATTCTCAAAACGTGTTCCTGTGACGCACGTGAATGAGGACCCCTCTAGGTGGCCACATATCTGCCTGAAATAAAGTAAAACATCTTCAGGCAGTTTTGGGCATTTCATGATTTTGTATTTAGTTTTTATTACGAAATAATATCCAATATACAATGTATGTACTTAAAAAATACTTAATTGTTTCTTTAATTCTTCAAGTGTTATTCTAGCTAGAGAAATATAAACTTAAATACAAGAGTACTTTTAAAACAAGTGTCCACATGCTCAAATACCATACAGGCATAGGCGTCATTTGCAAACATAATAGTAAAGACACACAATAAAGTATGATAACAAATGTAATAAATAAATAAATAACAAAGAATAATAATTTAAATAAATACTAAAAAAGTCAAATAATAATAAGGGAAAAAAATACAATAATAATAATACTATTTTTTTATTATAATATTAAAAATAAATAAGAAAAAAATACAAATAAAACATTTAAAAATCAATGAAAGACTTGTGGGTGTGGGTCTGCCTGGGTAAAATAATGGTAGTCATAATAAACCTGCGAATGATGCATCACCACCTCTGAAATATTCAGTAAATACAGATCTAACTAGCAGACAATTGTATGGCTCAGTGGTTAGAGCAGGCAGACCACAATGTGGGTCCAAATCCGGCCATATGTTTCAAATGTATATAAATGATTAATATCGATAAAATATTAATAATATTTAAATAAATAATAAGGAAAAACAATAATAAGAAAATAAGAAAAAAACGTATAAGAAAAAAAGAAAGAAAAAATAGTATAAAATAAAATAATATAAATACATTTAAAATTATTATAATAAAACAATTAGGAAAAAAAATACAATAAATAAATAATAAAATGAAATATATACAAAAACAATAAAATAATAATTCAAAAAATATTAACAGTAGGGAGACGCCCCCAGCACCTCTGGGGGACGTGAACAAAATTCAATTATAATTATAAGAATTAAAATAATCAAATAAAATCAAATGATAATTAATAAAATAAATAAAATAATAATATAATAGATAATACAATCATAAAAAATAACTTGAAAAAAATAAAATAAAGATATTTAATATGAAAACTAAAACAATAAAGTAATGAAAATAGGAATGAAATACACTTGATGACAAATTATACCTCAGTCCTTCTGCTATGCTGATGTTAAATCTGGAGAAACCAAGCGGCAAACTCTGGGGAAGAGCCGGAACGCCAATACGGAAGTGCCACAAACTGCAGTGCATATATTGGCCGATAGGCGCTGACTGCAGAAAAGAGCAATTTCCATAGACCCCCATGTTAAAATGCCCAATTTTACAGCCTAAAAAAACATGTTTCTACCCATGGATCCAATAAATATTATTATAGATATAGTTAGATTCCACCTTCATGATTATGGATCTGTGAGTGAATTGTTTTCTAACATGACCCTTTTATTTATATTAGGTCTTAAAGTTTTTGCATAAATTAGGGCGTGGTCACATTGAGTGACAGCTCTGTCAAGTGACTGTTGCTGTTAGCTTCTTGTCTCTCTGCTAGATGCTCCGTCTCCGTGAAGCTACAGGGACTCTCTGCCTGCTCAGTTCATCCAGGGAACACAACTTGACCCCGGCCGTGTTTGTTTGTTCTTCATGCTTATATATCGGACTATTGTGACTCGCTCTGCGGTTAAAACAGACGGTGCATGAATGCCGTTTTGCGGTAAGTGAAATTCGAGTACTTTATTTATGTGTTTATGATTTTAATCAGCTACGTAATGAATGTTAAGGCTTGGGTTAGCGTGTAAGTGGTAGCTACATCGGTGCTAACGATGGTAATCGTATCCTCCAAGTTAACTTAAAACCATAGACTGTATATATAAAGGTTAACATGAAATAGACAAGTGTTAAGCGTTAAGTGAGATAGTACTGTAGAACAAAAGGCTTCTGTTTGAAGTTGATAAAATAAGGTCATCCTTGTAACTTAGAGAGATATTTTATTATGTAGGTAGGAACTGTATGCATCGCTAAGGTTAATTTAAATTGGCTATGCTCAAGTATATAGACAAGCAAACGTCGAAGTAGTGTATGTGAAATCAACCTCACAATAAGATGTGTGTATATTACAATTATTAATGTCATATTTCAAGATGATTACTTAGATATTACAATATGGTTGGTTGAGCTGGAGTTCATTATTGAGCTTACACGTTAACGTCACAGTCATCTGAAGAACGAACCCAAACCTTGTTGTTTTTATTAATTGCATTACCAAATTGGTATCAAATAAACAGTAAGCATTGGTAACACAACTTCCAAAGTTACAGTAAAATAAAAGGACCCTGACTCGGGCAATACACAATCCAACATGTTCAACAGAAGAGAATAAGTTATATTGTTTGTACACATGGTTCTTTACATATATATCTGTTTGTTTAAAGTTTCCAGGTGATGCAGACAGGCTGGACCAGAGAGTGAGAGACAGAACTGGACTCCTCACAGCAGTGAACTTCAGCACAGGTACAAATACTCTTTTTTCATACTGTACAAAGAATCAAGAAAGATATTGGTTTAAAAAGTATTGACTTTAATACACTGATATACATTCCATTAAACAATACTAAATACTAGATCACCTACACATCAGTGAAGTTGAGGGTTTTTTCCATGCAAAGGGTTACATGTTAACAAGCAATATTACTTTGTCAGCTTTCTAATTTAAGGTATTGAAGGCAAAGCTATTAGTGAGAACTGCTACTATTTATCTCTCAATATTGTCTGTAAAAAACGTGGTAAAAGTTATGATTTCAGTGAGAGAACAGAGCAAGCTTCTACAGTTGCACTAAGTTTTGATAACAGTTAAATATTATTTTGATAATAAAATATATTTCAATGTTGATGAATGTCATACTGTTCATTCATAATCTGATTTTCTTTGTAGCTCACTGTTGAAATAAAATAAAACATTACAATTACAAAAGAATTATATCTACAGCCCTTAAACACAAGCACACCTCTTTCATAAATAACACACTTGTTCTGCAATAATATGTTTTATGTTTCCTGTAATTTTTGTTAGGAAAGGACATGCCTGAAAGACACGACTCAACATTTTCTCCTTCTCTGAGGGTCAAGAAGAACATCCAAGAGGAAAATTAAAAGCTGATGTTATGAGATTTTAAGACCAGTACAGGACATTCACTAAGAAACTACTTTTATTGTGAAGTCAGCTGATCGAATGCACCTATTTCCACCTCTACACTCCATCAGCTGATAAATTCTATTTGCCTCACTTTATGAGCTTCACAACACCTGTACCTTGTACCGCAGAGTTTGCAACGTCACAAATAAATGGGGCCAATCTTCAGTCAGATGTGAATGTGTAATCTAACATTTTCAGTAAGAATAATGGACAAAAGGAGTGCAAATACAAATTCAATTTATTGAAATGTGAACCAAAAGTTAATCAAACATGTTTTAAATAAAAAAGCACATATGGACAGAAGGTGTAAACCTATTAAATGTATAAGTAAACACATTTAGTCAAATAAAGTGACAGACGAGGCCTGATCAGGTGGTATCAGCTATGCCCAGCATGGGCTCCTCCATCAGGCCTGGTCCTCCTCGCAGAGGAAAGACCCTCAGTCCTCTCCAAACCAACAGACTGGACGTCCATCACACGGAGGTTTCTCCCTGAAGTCTCTGCAGCTCTCTGGACACCACGCTGTCTCAATCCGTCCACACTGAATATGAGGGGAAAATGAAAATAATAAATGCTTTAGACAATAAGAAATATAAAGTTGACTGTTGAGTTGCTCAGTTTTTTTAGATTGTCAATACTATTACTGTATAACTAATATCTCAGGTTAAGAGGCACCTTCAAATAAAGATTGGTCTTTAAACACATTTTGTCTTTTGAATTGTTTGTCTAAAGTCAAGGATCTAGAACTGGTACTTATAGTTTTAATGATACAGTCTGGTTATAATGCTGTTTGGAGGAGGCCTCACAGGTAAGAGCACTAACTAGCTACCATCACATGTACTGTACCTTAGCTTGACTTAAATGTATTAAACGTATAATTAAGTGATAGCAAAATATAAATAACTAATGTCATGCAAACATATTAATTTGCTTGATTCCAGTGTTGCATTTAGCACATTGCATACAAACGTTAAGGGATTTTAAGATTCTGAAGTATTATGCTAAAAACTCAATAACTTAGATTATTATTTATAGTTTTGCTGAATAGTTTCATGTCCGCTTACCTTAGAAACGTAAAATGTGACGGCAGTGTGCAGATGGGGAGCATGTTAGCTTAGCTTCTTAGCTTGAGCTAGCTCTGTTACTTCCCAGCTGGAGGCAGCAGGTCCCGCTTCGGCTCCGCCTCTTTGCCCTTATTTGGAGCAGGCGGGAGTTAGACTCTGACGTCACTGTCGAGCCGTTAGTGGCCGACTCCGCCTACTAAGGGCACGGACCCTACGTCGATTTATATATACAGTCTATGGGAGAAACACATACATATACAGTATAAATGAATGACAGAACCAACACGTAATAACATAATTGTCCGCAGCAGGGGAAAAATGCAAATGAATGAATGGATACTATTTATTAGTGACGTAAGACCCATTTTGAATTACGTGTTGCAATAGCGCGTTTTGATTGGCTGAAAGGATCGAACGCCAAGCCTTGTCAGTGGCTGTGATTGGTCCTTACTCCAGTTAAACAACCCTACTGCGCATATGCGTCTATGCGTGTGGTGTGTACATCCGGGCACATCCATGACATAACTCGGTGAAACAGCGTTTAATTAAATCACATTTTAGCCACCTTTATTGTTAGTTTTGGAACATTTTGCCGTGATGGACGCAATCCTATCCAGGCTCTTCTCCTCGGAAGAAGAGGAGTTGTACGTGTTGGACTGTCTGGGTTACTTTATGATTTTCATGGCAGCCTGCACTTTCGTTGCTTTGCTTTTCCAGGATGTCCCGTACGGACGATACGCTCCCATCAACGGTAGGTTTCGAGTTGATGCCCGGATTGCTTGGTTCGTGCAGGAGATGCCTGCCATCCTGGTGCCTTTCTGTCTGGTATTTTGGACATCCTCGGCAAAAACGTCACTACTGCCCAACCAGCTGGTCATTGCAATGTATTTCTGCCACTATATTCAAAGGTAGGTCATCATTACAGTCAATTACATCTGGAGCAACTAACATGCTTGCCAATTACCAGCACAAATAATGTATTAAATGGCTCCCAAAGTGTGTACATGTAGGGCTCTTACTATTTCCATCAAATAACAATCTATATTTATGCATAATAAGATAACTCAATAATGTACACAAAAAATGTTCAGTATCAGTTTTATGTCCAAGTAGGTTTATACATACAAGGAATTTGCTTTGATGTATAAGGGTGGATACATATTTATAGGAATATTTATCCAGAAGGAATTACATTTAAAAAAAGAAGCAAATATAGAATTATTTTAACTTAAAACTCATTAATTTAAAAGGATGTTTACAAGCAAATCTGAAAGTTAAACAAAATAATTAAATATGTGCAGTATATCAACATTTAAAATATTTGAAGAGTTTAAGAAGCATTGTGTGGAAATGTGCAAAATATACAGAAACATTTGCCATGTTATTATTTAGTTATATTAGCTTAGTTGTACTAGTTGACTGATCCAAGATGTCAAAGCAAACACTTGAAATAACTTGTTGTTTTATTTCTGCTACAGATCCCTCATTTATCCATTTTTAATCCGAGGAGGTAAACCAACCCCACTGGACTCATTTGTGCTGGCCATTATATTCTGCATGTATAATGGATACATGCAGATCAGGTACCTGAGCCATTACGCTGACTACCCGGCACATTGGGTTACACATCCACGCTTCATTGCAGGTTGGTGTCTTGTGTCTGCTAACTCTCTTTCTAAAATGGCCAAATGAATGGTCTTATTTTGCACATACGCTAGTCTTGTTGACACTTTTTCATGATGTAAAAATATATCTGGTGTGGCTTTGAGTGCGAGTCATATTAAGTTTATGTATGTTACATTAGCATATGGGAAGTGAAGAATTGCTCATATTTATATATTGACAGATGTTGAAGAAACAATTATTATACATACATCCGGTAGGTGCGAGGGTAGGTGCATAAGGTAACTCCTGCACACAACAGTATATTATTGATTACCTTCTTATCCTTTTTTAGCCTCGAAACAGGTATACTGTCCTTATTAGCAGATTCAGACATTCAAATAATTTAATTTAACACCGTATAAGGATAAGAGAGGTAGCAGTGGTGTAAACTTCATAAGAAGAATACTCAAGTCAAACAAAACAAAATCAAGTAAAAGTAAGTAATAAAGTACTGGGTTGATTGATTTCTCAAAGTGTAACTAACTGTGAATGTAATGTGTTTTAGTCTGATCAGATTATGTAAAGAAACATACTGAATAGCACTGCAGAAAACCACCATGCCATTTTTTCCCCATACCAAACTTTAGGTAATTTAGCCTCCTTCCATGCATGACATACAGTATCTAAAGCTACAGAACGACCCTCTGGCAGGCTGTTGAAACCCGTGTTACCAGTATTAAAACCATGGCTGTCATTCACACACTTTTGCCCACCTTGTAATTTCCCCTTTTTTTGTTTCTTGCTTCACCGCAGGTGCTTTTCCCTTTTTCCAAACCTTTAAGTGCTCAGCAGTTTTTCTTGGCTACCTTGCTGTTCAAGCAGGAAACTTATCATTTAAAATGTTTGTGTTTTTTAACTGTGACCGCCCCTCCACTCCCCTTACCTTACCCTGTTTGACATTTCAAACCACCACATCTGCAATAGATAAAGACAAGTTACAAAATAAAAAAACATTCAAATAGAAAATAATTACAGTTTTATAATTAATAATATAATGTCCCACGTCAGGTATATGAACAGACATCTATGTAATTAGTTATTGTTGTAGATTATAGATGTACAATGTGTACACGGGTCAGATATGGAATTTTAAAATGGTTTTAATATATTTGAGCCTAGCATAGAACTAATATGAACTACTGAAAGAATACCAAGTGTTTTCAAAAAGAACATTTCACTGTATTCATGCAGTGTGTCATGAAATACGTTTATTTTGAGTGTTGTGTGTCACAGCAGCAGCAATACTAATGATGAATACTGTGGAAACATGTATCTTTATAAACATGTTCAACATTTTGGTATGTCTGCTCATTTTGCATTACTGAGAGTTAGATGTGAGAAAATGAGGCCAAACCAGGTTTGTGTGGAGGTTGAGCAGAGAGGAGAATAGCTGAGAGTTGTCTGACTGGCTTTCACACAGTAAAATGTCATGTTAACGCAGCTTTTTGTTGGTTCGTCTCCAGGGTCTGTTCTGTGGTTGGTCGGCTGGCTGGTGAACATGCACTCTGACCACATCCTGAGGAACCTCAGGAAGCCCGGAGAGACTGGTTACAAGATTCCCACAGGTAAGGGCTTTAGTCACGAAAACACTGGGCCGAAGGATTTCTCTCACCACAGTCAACTCTTCTTATACTCCTGTTACAGTACACTTAACTTTCAAAGAGAAAAAACTTGATGAGAGGTCTAAAATAATAAAACAAAAAAAAGTAGTTTGGATTGTTTGAAGTTGGGTTGTGTGAAGTACTTTTCCAAAGTCAGTGTATAAATAAGAGTAGATGTGTGTCAGCAATCCCCCAGTTTTGAGAAACAGAACTACTGTGGACAGGGGCAGCAGCAAAACATACATTTACAACAACAACAGCAGCAACATTTACCCACTCAATATCAGTTATTGGTGCTATATTTGTAATATGTTTACCATTTCACCTTGTTGTTATATGGCCCTTTATGACAGGGAACTGCAGCCGTTAGCCTTACTTTCTTTAAAGCCACCAGACTGTATTGAAAAACCCCACATTTGACAAAACACAGGAACTACTGGTCTACTAGTGCCTTTTATTGCTTAGTTTGTCTGTGCTAATGTGTGAGTTATTACAATCCTAAATAACCCTTTAAAACACCACAAAAAAAACAAAGACAGCTAACTCTAATTGCAGCGATTGACTAGCAACTCCTGTGTTTTTAAAATATATACATTTTTTGTAGTGCCAGATATTCTTTGTGCTTTTACTCCATTCCAATATATATATATATATATATATATATATATATATATATATATATATATATATATTTTTTTTAGTTTTGGTACTTTAACTTTATTTTGAAGTTAATATTGTAACTTATAAGTACATTTTAAATGCTCTAACTTAAGCAAAACACCCAAGTATGTCTTCCACCTCTTTAAACAATTAACAATACTTATATTTAACTGAAATGAGACTTTCATTCTCTAGAGTATTTCTATTTTTGAATGCAAGACATTTACTGTTAAAGGCTCATTTGACATTGTATGGCTACTTCGACTGAGGTTTAGAGCTGAAATCCTTTTTCCTGCACTGCCATGGGGGGGGGCAAGACCGCCAGGAAAGAAGTAATCACTTCATGGCACAGAACTCTGTGGTCCATGTACACAGCACTAGATGCTAATTTTCCAGTGTGGTCGCATGATTATACAGGATCACACTGAGCAGAATCACTGGTTGTCAATAGAGATCTTCTCCTCTCTGCCTTGCCCTCTGTGAACCCTTAAATTAGTGTTTAAAAAGGTTCTCGCTGCTTTGACTGCTCCCGCTGTGTGTCACTGGCTCACAATAATCCTAGTGTTTGTGTGTGTTTGGTTTTACTTTACTTGAAACAGAAAGAGAAATGTACCAAACCACGCAGTGTTTATAGTAATCATGTGAGACAGCAAGCCAGCCCCATACTGGAACATGGACATTATGCTGCAGGCTATATGATGTCTGCACCAGAATAATTCCAGATTCATTTTGAATTAATCTTCCGCTTATTTGCTTAATACCACACTCATGTTTGTACAGCAAATATATGCTACAGCCAGCAGGCAATATTATCTTATTTGATTAATGCTTAAAAAAACAACGGGTTAGAAGTTTTACAGATATGCTGCAATTCTCTGTTTTTTCATAAATCTTCTAGACTAGCACTGGGCTAGAAAACAAGCAAGCGTATTTCCCAAAACATAGAACTGTTCATTTTAAAACAAAACAAGAATTAGGCATACATTTCTGAATGAGAGAACATTTTAGAGGTGGGTATTTTATAGAGTGTGTGACCTTTACTATGTAAACATGTATGGCCACTGTATGACAAGTGACAGGCAAGGGTGGCTCAACAAGATTTGGCCCATTTCCAAATTGCTTCTGACAAATAGTCTTGAGGGCAGTATGTGTTAGGAAAAAAAAACAATAACATATACACTCCTGCTATTTAAAATTACATTATTGGCAAATTAAAATGGATTTTTCCTTTTTGCTTAAATAATAAGTTATCATGATTCGTTAAGCAAAAAGCCTTTGCGGGCCATTAACATGCACACAAACCTATGTAACACACTACAGGAAAGAAAAAAAACAAACTCAAAAAGCATTTTAGGGTCCCTTAGGGCTACCCTGACTAAGAACATGGTCCCTCACCTCAAGCGGTGAACCTGCTGAAACCATCCGTCCCGAACCCTTAAGGGAAATAAAACAAAGAAACCCTTAAGGAAAAAACGCGGAAAGGGCGATAAGGGAGGAAGCCGTTTAAGCTGCGCTGGAAATGAACTTACTGGCACGTCTGGATTCCCCTCAGCCAGGAATGCGATTTTCACACAGATGGTAGCAACACTACCCATGGCCTGCATTCAAAGAGTGAAGGCTAAGCTATTTATAAGGTCAGTGGAGCTAGTTGTGCTCCACTGACGTTATCGGATCCTTTTTAGCCTTTGAAATGTCAGTACTATTACTGCCAGATATGGATTTATAGTTGTTAAAAATACATCATAGTTATGTTTCTTCCAGAGTAAACTATTTGGGTTATTTTTGCCTCCAGTGAACATATGAAAGGTTATGCATACCTGTCCTCATTCCTGTGTCTTCCACCCACAGGCGGACTGTTTGAATATGTGTCTGGAGCCAACTTCTTAGGAGAGATAATAGAGTGGGCCGGCTTCGCTCTGGCTGGATACTCTGTCCATAGTGCAGCTTTCGCCATCTCCACCGCAGTGGTCCTCTCCAGCAGGGCTGTGTCACACCACAAGTAAGTATAATAACACACACATACAGAGAAAGATGGATTTCATGCAGTGTAAGGCACACGTTGAAGCAAATACCTGAAGTAATAGTAGAACATTGCTCTTTCACTCTCTACAGATGGTACCACGCTAAGTTCGAAGACTACCCGAAAAGTAGGAAGGTACTTATTCCCTTTCTGTTCTAAAAGCACTGTGGGTACTGGAAGCCTGGAAAGCCTGAAAATGGACATTCCCAACATTTTACAAAACTTAGATAGGCTCTAAAATAAGCTAAATTTGAAGACCCAGTACTGAAAACTGAAAAAAAACACAGACTGCAAGCTTGTAAATTACCTCATGTGGGTTGCAAGCAAGCAAACGGTTTACAAAAACATCATACCGTTGCTTCTTACTTTGGTAATAACGCCCATAAAGCAAAGTAACCTCAGCAACACTGAACTGTATGTAATTGAAATGCTCTGTTTGCCAAAGAGGCAACATTTAGCATTCCTCAGGAGGAAATAGGACGGCGAATGGAGCGTACCTCAACAGTAATACAGTGGATTTATCACTCTCTGCACCAGCAATAAACTCTGTAAAGACTCTCCGCTGATCTGCATATTCTCCCAGATGGAATATAAACTCGGAAATGCAAAGCAGACACTTAAAGGTGGGGTAGGTAAGTTTGAGAAACCGGCTCGAGATACACTTTTTGTTATATTCCATGAATATATGCAATGAATATCTGAAGTGCTTTGACAAAAAATCCATTAAAAATGTCATCTGTGGAAGCCGTAGTACTGTAAAAAGCACGACCAATCATTTTAGCCGGCCAGGCTAAAGTAACTGGATGGCCTACCTGCCTGTCAGCCTTCCATCTGTGCACAAACTTATCTCGTGCCCTCATTGGTCATGTGCGCGTTCGTGTGTGTTGGAGGAGGGGCTCTGTAAGGAAGTGGCAGATTTTTTTTACGGCTGTGTATTTTCAAATTATAGCACACTCGAGCTGGTTTCTCCAAAAGTACCTACCCCACCTTTTAAAAGTTTCCTTCCATTCTCAAGAGTCATCTGTTGCCAGTGCATCTTTTCTAACATCCGTTGACTGAATGAAGAAGAAGGAGATTTAATGAAGTCCCGAACACATGTCTCTGCCTCATTTTGCTCCGGGTGTCGTTGCTACAAATTCCTGCAGTGCATCTCCGTTCTTTAAAGACTGATACTGTAGCAGTCCTGTCCACAGCTACTCTGCTGCAGGGAAATCGAATAGAGGTCAAGCATGTCCCTCAATAACTCACCCATGCCTGGAATAAGAAGAGAGCGCCGCCTCAACACATCACTCCTGTCTGGGTGTTCTGAGAAAGAGAGAACAAATGATTAAGTGTGTGAAAGCAGAAGCACATTGAGCATAAACTGAATGAAGGAGAGGAGGGAGCCTGGGAGAAAAGATAAGACATAAAAAACACTTCATCTTTCCTATTCTATTATTGTTTAAAAATAACTTTTACCATAATCTCATTACCCTGAGTAAGGGCTTTCCTGAAATCATGTCTTGTTTTTTTAGATACTAAGAATGTGATCTGCCTAATGTTTGGTGTTTTTTCAAAATAGGTTTAGTATTAAGTGCAATTATCTCATCACAAGTCAAATCCATCTACAAGTGAAAATGACATTGGCTCCATTGAAGCCTGTCTTTTCACAAAAAGTGCTAAAAATCTCCCATCACTTTTCATAAGTTCTCCCTTTTCCCAGTTGAGGAAATGTTACATCAAGCCAAGGCCATGTCACATTTAATTAATGTGTTGTTTTTGAACATTTATATTATGTCATCATTTTTAAACATGGCTTCATCAATAAATAAAAGACCTCTGTGTCTGAGTATGATGAAAAATGAAGGCTGTGTGTCGCTGAAGGCTATGCAGACTGACATCCTTCATGTTCCCCCTCTGTCTCTCTTTCTCTTCCAGGCTATTTCCTCTGTGTATCCTCTTTGTCCACGCTCCTTGTAATTGCATCACTATATTACCCAGCCAGTGTATTTACGTAGCCCGCCGTATAAATATAATACCCTTCATCTTCAGGCAGCAGCACCAATGGATTTTCTTTTTATATGCAAAGTAGTTTGCTGGACTGGCTTTCAAGAATCATACATAAACAGTACATATGACAACCTGTGCAACATAAAAGAAAAACAACAGCAGCAGTAGAGATGCAACATCTCATAATACACACACAGATA
Organism: Trematomus bernacchii; assembly: GCF_902827165.1. Lineage (NCBI taxonomy): Eukaryota > Metazoa > Chordata > Actinopteri > Perciformes > Nototheniidae > Trematomus > Trematomus bernacchii. Next base: position 4,575,560 of record NW_022987564.1, on the reverse strand, counting down.
GGAATAGCTGCTTGAATAAAAACACTTCCTCCACAGGGAAACAAACAGTGGTGTCTGTTCCTTTTTCTATGACTGATGTGGGAGGGTTTGGGAATTCAAGTTGTGACTATACATTTGCAAATGTTGGCTTTCTACGATCATTAGGTTTCTGTATAACCTTAAACTTTTGTAGCCAATGTTTTTTAAGGAAGTACACTATAACCCATGTGACCAGAAAAACTGTTCTGGCCATTAACAAAATGTATATATATTCTTGTGTGGGAGAGAAACTCCCTCTGGATGAAAATCTACAATTTTAGCCTTTGGAGACCATTTACATGGACAAAAAAATACAGTATACCACAACACAGGAAAGGGAAGCCCTAAAAATAATCATAATAGGGCCCCTTTAACATTTTAGAATGTGTGTTATTTTTGCCTACAGGCGGCGCACATCAGCACGCCATTTTCAGGTCTAAACCTCTGTTTTGTCTGTACGTGGTTGCGCGTCGACTGGTAGTGCAGATCGGGATTTGTGCTCTGCAAATATTTGCTGGGCCAATTATAATGCTTTCCTTGTTATGCTGTATAAAAAGCCACAGTCTTACTGACCCACCACAGGCGATATGTTCATGTGTAGAAATGTGATATAGCTGTTGATTCAACAGTGTAAATGCAGCTTCCCACTAATGTGGGTTAAATATCTGGAACGTTCGGCGGCCTCATTATTATTCAAGCCACATGCAGTCTCTGACTACTGCCTGCTCTCTTAATGTTATCTGCTATTACTGTTATGCCTGAGAGCATACAGTTCTCCAACCCTGCCCCTGACTGTATATATATATATATATATATATGTGTGTGTGTGTGTGTGTGAGGCATCTGTCAGCCATGGTCCAGTCGTCACCAATGCAGTAATCCCATAAAAGCTGACAATGAGGCAAACCAGCCTTGAAATCGCACATACACACTGGCACACAGTCTTTTGGCTCGGGCCTAGTCTGTGACATGAGAGATGAGAGGAATAACCTATTCACTCTGGTGAGTCACTCAAGCGCCTGTGGTTCACACACTGTAAGATAGGGGGAGATAGAAAGAAGAGCTTAGATTTATATGGACGTACAGTGGGCTGTGAGCAGCTGTGTGTATGCATACAGTCAGAGAGCTACATATCCTAGCTGGCACACAGTTAGCTCTGGGGTTTTTTCCTGGACTCTGTCACATGCTGCACGTGAGTAGCAGGAGTTGGGGGCGGGCATTATGCAAGGCCCTCTCTCCCTCACTCTTCTTCTTTTACATGCACACACATCCCAGAAGGTGCTGGTTATCCAGCCTGCCTCCGCTCCATCACCGAGCTTAATGGGCTGCGAGATGGCTGTTACTGGGCTGGGAGGCATAGAGAGCCTGGGATGATCAACACCACCTGCTGTGCATTGCCCCTTGGAAATGAGCATTTGGATTCACGGTCTGCAGAGTTCATCTCAAACAATAAAAAAGGAAAAAGATCCTGATCTCCATTTGCGATTAGAAAGTGAAAGAACTGTGATTTTCCTGTTGAATGTTGAGTTTTCTGCTGTTTGAATGTGTGTCAGCATTTTGAGTGCCAGATGTTGCGATTATGGCCCCTATTTGAGATGATAACATCTCCTCTGTCTGATGTTAATTGCATTTTGTCTAAGTGTTATGTTTTTCTAATTTGTCAAACATTTAAATGGTTAACTTAACAAAGACACAAGCTGTCTATCTTTCTGGCATATCTGGGCAGACATACTGTATTCCCTCAAGTCCAAAATGGCCCTGAAATCCACAGCTATAGATGCACATAAATGTCTCACATTTTCTTATTTTAATGTAAATCTGTGCCAACATTTCAACATATATAAATGATGCTGGATGATAGTGTACAGTAGTAATAAAGGAGCTTTTGCAAGAGCAATTGGACCACAGTGCCCACATACAAATTACAAGGAATTGTAAGTCGCTTTGGATAAAAGCGTCAGCTAAATGCAATGTAATGTAATTGGTAATTCTATTGGCAGTTTATCATCAAATATATATTTTTTATGTATTTTCTAGTTCATGTTCAAAAAGTATTTTGTTTTCCTTGTAAAGAAAAAATATAATTTTTGCTTTTGTTAAAAGTGTGTATCAACATAACAGTAGATTATTGATGTATAGATGTTATAATTTGTAAGTTGTAATACTATATGTCATTATGGTCATGCCAATAAAGCTATTTCAATTTAATTAAAAAAGACAGTACAAGTGTTCTTCTGCAAGAGCCATTGGACCACAGGGCTGATACACATTTACGATTTACCTTGGATTTCATTACTTGTTTTTCAATTAAATATTTATCGAATTAAAATTCAAATATGTACGATGTGCAATTCATCACCCGGCCGGAGAGAGATGAAGGAGTGGGCGTGTGTGGGGGGCGCAGTCATCGTTTAAGAAACCCACCGTACAGCGCATGCGCATGGATTTGAAGAGAATACGCCATATTGAATTCCCGTAGGAAACGGCTAGCATTTTTCCCCCGGCAGCTAGCGGTGTGTAAATGGGACAGTTTATCATTCCGGTTTAATGCTTAAATTCTCTTTTCGTTATCTGGCACAGAGCAGCGACATTTGCAAGGGACACCAGGGGAGCAGATTTTAAAACGGGGCTTGTGTGTGGTAGTAACGGGGGGGGGGTTACCAGAGAAAAAGAAGTTGAATGGATCCGAGGGTAGCTTGGATTCAGCCGGAACAGAAAGGACCTGCGAACGCCTTATGGATGCACGTCTGGGAGACCTCTCAGGGAGCACGGACCCTCTCCTCCGCCCAGCACCAGAACTACAACCAGTGTGTGAAATACGCTGCGTTGGGGGTTTTAAAAAATGTGGCATCTAGCAAGAGCAGCAGCAGCCATCACAGCATCACTAGCACTGCGATTTCCTCCCTGGATTTAAGGCTGTCCAACGACAACTCCACCGCTGAACCAGAGGGGAAAACCTTGCTCCAGAAAAGGGGAATCTCGTCCACCACGTCGTTGCAGGAGTTCCGCACCCCTTCCAGCTGTGAGAGGACTATGGGTGGAAATGTAACAGGCAATATTAATAATACAAATAAAAACGTCGGGGGTGCCAATCTCCTCCTCCACGGCATGGATAATAATGTCTATCAGCACCCGGCTTTCCAGCAGCTTTGCATGAAGCGCCATCAGGTTCACCCCTCCGTACCTGAAAACCCCACACACAATCACCATCCAGGCCGGAGGAAAAGTGACAACAAAGCGAGCACTTATGGGATGAATTACTTGCTTTCAAACTGCACTAATGGCAATTATACGTGCACTTCTTGGACGCCATGGAAGACGAGGAAGTACAGCCCTGGGGTCCTGGGGTAAGTGATCACTGCTCGGGGGTTTAAAGGGGTTAAATGTACAGCATCAAGATCAAAAAGGTCTCCAGAAAATGTATATGTGTTTAAACAATTCCAATTTGGGATCGATCAAGTATTATCTTATTTGTTATTTATTATTCCCACAGCGGGGATATATAAAAAGTGACATAGCAGGTTAAAAAGACAAGCAATGATATTTAAAAAAAAGAAAAGCACGCATTAGAATTGAATTAAATGAAGACAAATAAGTACACAACCATGGCTAAAATAAAATGTTGTAGCAGCAGTTTGAAATACCTTATTGACATAAATAACATATTAGATTACATATTTGTCTTTTGGTTTAATTGGTTAAAAGCTGCTTGACAATACTAAATACATATTTGTATAATATTATGGCTCTTAAAACGCAATGAAGATATGTATTTGCTAACGCAGTTAATGCTTTGTACGACATTGCAGTTTAAACTGGAGTTGGGCTGTTAGCTTTATAGCTTAAAAGCTACCGTTAGAAACGCCGACAAAACCGGAAGTGCTCGGATGTTCTACTTGAAGTTTGAATTTAGCCGTTAAGAAATCACAAAATAACAACAAACTACTGAGAAGTGTGATTAAAACGCAAGCGTTTTTGAGGAGTTTTATAATAGTGTCTTTCAATACAACAACACTTTTTATGGAAGTGTTTTATCTAAAGGGTGATTTATTTAGAAGGTTTTAACCGGATATGTTGCTCTTCAGTCGGTTTGTTAGCATGATGTGGCTAAGGTTAGCTAACGGTTATCTCTTTTGTCTCAACATTATTTTAAAATTCGAAAGCTTATGCACAACAGTGTAGTCACGGCAATGAACATCTTAAGTCACAGGCTCCTCCAGCAATGCCACATAAAATAAGTATAAGCCACACAACTAATTTAAAAATAACATGTAAAATAGTGCTTGAAGAAACTATAAAAAGTATAAATAGAATAGTGCTAGATATGTTGCAAGACCAATGTGCAAACTAATGCATGGGAAGAGAACATGTTAAATAAAATACCAACAACTAAATGTTGCAATGAATGTAGTAAGTAACCAGGGAAATGCAGGAGTCTACATACATACATGTTAATAGAATAACATAAACAGAATGTCAAATTAAATACTGTACAATGGAATAAATTCTGCATTAAAGTTAGGGAAAAAGCAAATTAAACTGGTGTTATTTTTAAAATACTACAACAAGCCTGGGTGTTAGCTAAAGGGGTTGGATAACCCTAAACTTGTGTAATGTTGGGTGAAGTACAAAGTAACATAAAATGAAATACTCAAGTAGGCTACACTATTTGAGTAAATGTACTCAGTTACTTAAACGGCTAGCAATTTAAGCACAAATGTAACTAACTTTCCAGAAAGAACCGTTCAAACTTGTGTTGTTATAAAATACTACAACCAGCCCAGGTGTTAGCTAAAGGGGTTGAATAACCCTCAACTTGTGTAATGTGGGGTGAGGTAAAATGAGCAGTTCATTCATCCCAGGCAGTCTCCAATGTGCCTGTACCGTTTCTAATTGATTGCTTTATTTAGTAAAATAAATACATTAGCTTGCTTTGGGAGTATAGAAAACAACTTTCTTTAAAGGATGATCTGGTTTATTGTATATTCCAGCCTTTTCCACTCCATTTTGTTATACTTTAGTAAAGTAAAACCGTTTTTCAGTAAGTTTAGTTATTTAGATCTTAAACATAAAAGTTGCAGTCATATTTAACTCACTTATTCCATGTTATTTTTCATGTAGCTTTCACTTAACAACACTTAAATAACACATACTGCAGATGGAAATAAACTATGAGCTAAAATCTGGCATAAATAATCTCTTCTATTTTCTGAGATTAATGTATTTGTATGCATGTTCCTTGTTCAAATAAATACATAAATTAATGATCAGACAGAATAGGACCTAAAGTAAATATACTTTCGCTAAAGGAAGGGAAAATGAATGCAATGCAATACAAATGTATTGGTACATAGTTTAAGTACATTAACTCCAGTATAGGTTTTACCTGGATTGTATATCTAAAGCTGTATTTAACTTTTTCCATTGTGGTATTTATAATGGATCAGTAGGTGTAATATACATGCATAAGACCCTCATTGTTAATGTAGTAAGAGTTTTATAATTAAATTAAAGGATTGTCTTAGTTTAATGTTATAAGGGTGATTATTTTTGCTCTTGTAAAAACCTTCACCCAAAACTGATGACCAAGGAACTTCCACATGTGTTGCATGACCTTGTGATATTTGTAATGGCTGGTTGCACCCTTCTGGGAATTTTCTGTACATGGAATCGGTGTCTGTCATGAAAGCACGTCCACTGCTTGATGCTTAGTATCCTAATAATCCTAAATCCTAAAGACACTGAACAACATTAAAGTTATTAATGCTATTGTCCTGCTATTAGAGGATAACATATGTCCTTTTCTTTGGTTGTTTGTATTTGTGCAAGTCTTTTTCTGATGCAAGTGTTGGCTTGTGCACTTAAAGTAGTTTCCCTCAGGGGTACCCTTAGAATTCCTATAGAGGCATTTGCTCTTAAAATTGCACATTTAAATTAAAGTGTAGTTATGTTGTATGATATTGCAATGATCCAGGATTAGGTTAATAGAAAAACTGTTTTATGTAATTCATTCTTTAACACTGGACCCTCAAGTTAAGGAGAGGAGATGACACACTAGTTTGTAAGGGCTAGCTATAGCAGCAGTTTATTTTTGACTGTGGGGGGCCCAACAACCAGCAAGCCCTCTGTCATCACTGGACTATTGGCATGGATACGCCCTGGCCTGCTGGCAGAGAGTTTCCCCAAAGAGTGGGCACATGGGCGGACTGCATTTCCTTCAGGCGCTGGTAATTGATTGTGACAGTCTCCCTGTTCTGTCTCCCTGTTCTGTATTTCACACTGACATCATGGCATGCATTCCTAGAAAAAAAATGAATGGCCCCGGGGTTGAACAGAGTTCCACTGTTCGGAGGCATTTGACTGGTTGGAAATCTTTACATTATATGCACCCCCCACAAAACAATATCAGCAACCACGATAAGGCTTGGGACCTCCGGCATGCTAAGGCTGACATGGCCCTCATTGTTTTACCAAACCCTCTTCCATGTCCTCTGAAAACCTTAAAGGTGTGTTATACCTCTTTCTTGATGACACTGATGGTGAGATAAGATTGTTTGATTCTCCCTTTACCATGACCATTTATGTTCTGCCTTATTTGTGGATTAGTGGTTACAGTTTCTGTACTTGATGGGACACGTTTCTACATTGAAAAGATAGGCTTTGTTTCAAAATATACACCACCTTTAGAAATACAAGAACTTGCTTGTGTTTCTTCGGAAACTATTTTGACTTGAATGAAAAAACAGCTCATGGTTTCACACAGTTGTGATTCTGAAATAACATTCAGGGCAAAAATCTGTTGCTTTGCTTCCCTGGCGCTGGCATCATGCGGGTTAACCAGCACAGTGATAACAAGGGAACTTATCTTGGGCCACCTGGAAAGAGTTTTATTTTTATTTAGAATATTAGCCAGATATGGTGTAATAATAAAGTAAATGTGTAGCTGTTCAAGCATTTACAATATGAAATACTCCTGAGCAAGACTCCTTAGTATACTAGTGTATGTAGCATAGCGTAGCATTACTGTTGGGAATAACTTATCTTTTATCCTCCTTTCTTTCCAGACTCCACGAGGAGGTGATTGACTTCTACAACTTCATGTCTCCTCGCCCAGAGGAAGCAGCTATGAGGAAGGAGGTGGTGAACCGGATAGAGATGGTCATCAAGGAGCTGTGGCCCACTGCAAATGTAAGATGCACACACACACACACACACACACACACAAACACTCGGTCCGTTTATCAGGATCAATTTCCCCCCTTTCAAATGTTTTATATCTTAGAGAGCAGTCTCTTAAATCATGCAGCCCACTCTAAGGGGAGAATTATTGGCACACACACTAACTGTGATCTCAGATTGCTTCTAACTCTTGGTTGAGAGTGTGTGTTTTAACACTCTTTTAAAGTTGAGTGTCTGTTCAAGATAACACCAACGTATTCCTTGTTTTCAATTCTTTCAGTGCTTGCAGAAATGAATTTTAGTTAGAATTGTCGTGAGACACTTTACTCTCCTATTCCTGCTTTGTATTCTATTAAACTTAAAGGAGCAGTTTGACACTTGGGGAGATATGCTTATTTTGCTTTGTTTCTCAGAGTGATAGGGGTAGTTTTTGAAGCAATATGTGGAGGTGATCATTGAAATACAGTATTTTTCTAATGACAATGGAGCAGGCGTAAAATCTGAATGACTTGTAAAATCCCATGTTCTCTGAGCAAGGCAGCCCAAAAAACTGACTAGGTTATCTTATTTCACAATTTATGGGCTGTCTGTCACTCCAGATACCAAAATGTATATGCAAAAGAAAGGAAAAAGTCTGTTTTTCATGATAATATATGATAATATACACTGTAATATATAATATGTGATATTGCACAGTTAACTAGTTAATGCAGAGATATTTATGCCAACTGCAATTTTCAACTGCAAAATAACAAGGACAGAGTAACAAATAATACAAGTAATTTCATCAAAAGTAATTATAAGTCAGTTTGTCTCACGTTGCATGTTCAGAGTTGGTGATGGAGGGTCCTGCAGTAGTTTGTGTAGTGCAGAGACGTAGTGTTAACGTAATGCCCCCTTCATTACCTCATCATGTGAAACATGCGCAGTGCTGATTGGTTGGCTGCCAGTCGTCCCCTCTTCCTCTGTGAGCCTGACTGTCAGGTAAATGGATCAAGACCCTGATTTGTACCAGCCTCCCTTTTCATCTCAGCCTATTAATCCTGGCCTGTCTTTGTGCCATTGCCTTGTCGTATTTACCAGATGGAAAGGGAAAGAACTCTGCTTCCTTTTGGAGAGCTTTCGCAGGCAGCCTCCACATACTGCATTTTTTCCCTAGCTGTTGTTTACTTCACTTGTTAGCGTTTACTGTCTCTAAAGTGGAATGTGGAAATACCTAGTTCCTGATAGTTTGAGATAGATTAATAAATCATCTTGACAAATGAGCTATTGCACGATACAGTATCTGTACTTTCAAAATGAAGCCAAACTCATTATATTTAGAATGTGATAAGAAGGGCTATGGAATGCCAGTGCGTTTTTATTTGTATTTCTCTCTTTTCTTCAACTACTCCTCAGTTTGGTAATTGTTTTGTAATATTTCTTCAACATTGTTTTTTTCCAGGTCCAAATATTTGGCAGCTTCAGCACAGGGCTGTACCTTCCAACCAGGTAAGACCCTCATGATATGTTATTTTAAAAAACATAGAATGTTGTGTTCAGTAATTTAACATTCGGACTGGTTTTGCCCTCAGTGACATTGACCTGGTGGTGTTTGGGAAGTGGGATCGACCCCCGCTTCAAGACCTGGAACAAGCCCTTCGCAAACATAATGTGGCGGAACCTTTCTCCATTAAAGTGCTGGACAAAGCTACGGTGATTAACCAGAGCACTTTACTGTCTTCATATTGAGTCCCTAAATAAAACCGCACTTGTTTGCCATATCAGATATCCATCAAACACGAGCGTATTTGATAAAATAACGATTAAATATCCCATTTTCAGTGATGCAGTGATTAGTTGATCTGGCACATATCTTGGTTTTATTCTTCCAAGTGAATAATAGAATGTTACAGTCACACTAAATGCGGGACCAGTTGTAACAAACCCAGCCAAAGCTTAATTTGGCAGAAGTTATTACATCCCTAGAAAAGTTCCTCTGGACTTCAAACGGTCAGTTGGGTGTCTAAAGCTTTGGCTCAATTACTATTTTATATCCCTGGAAAAATGGACAATAATTAGAGTTTTCCATCTGTTTGCGTGATAAGTGGCACTCGGCCAGTGGAGTGGTCATTTCCCCTTGTTCAAATTTAAATACACAGTTCACAGGGTTTGTACAACATTATAGATTTTAACCGTCATGTTTTTAACATACAGAAAATGCTTGGATTTGATTATATTCCTTGACAAATGCTAGATTTCTAACATAGTATGGTGTTCCATCTACACAATCACTCATGTAAACCAAAAATCCTTAAAATATTTCAAATGAAACGGCCCTGTTCGTCATTTATTTGTTGTATCCCGGTGTCTCCCTATCTGACTACAGCTAGCTAAGCATTAAATAATCATGATCAAAACTTTCAATAATAAATTATTTTGGGTCAACAGCTGATGAATACACAAAGTGACATGAGAAGACACGAGTTCTGTTAAAAAAAAAATAAGAAGCTTTCAAAGCCACACTCAAGATGTGATGATAATGGCTTTAAGACTTTGACACCTTTTAAGGTTAACATAGCTTGAAAAGTGTTTAAATCTTAAAAACTGTACACCATAATATTACAATAGCACCGCATACTAGTTCAACACACAATGCTACACCGTTAACTGCCTGTTATTTGAAGGGGTTTTTTCTATTTAAAGTTAAACCCAAGTATTTCTGCTAAAAATGCATATAATATGTCGCGTATATTGTGGACACCCACTCAACCCCCCAATGGTGTGGTAGCTCTGTTACATGCACCATCATCATGTGGCGTGTGCACATAACCAAGCTAACCACGGCTTGCTTCAATGCTGTCTGTACTGACGTGATAATAAGTAGCTAATGGCTGAATTTTACATTTTTGGATTAGCATTTGCGTCCTCAAGGCTGTCTGTTGGAACATGTTCCCTTTTTTGCCTCATCACACAGAGACTGTTTGCTAATGCATGTCACCGTTTCTGCCTTCAGGTGCCAATCATCAAGCTGACAGACCAGGAGACGGAGGTGAAGGTGGACATCAGCTTCAATGTGGAGACTGGTGTCAAGGCGGCGAGCTTCATTAAAGATTATGTTAAGGTGAGAAATACATTTATCACCTGTCAGGATGTGCAGCTCACAGGTGCATGTGTTATCGTAGTGATATTTAATTTAATAATCAGAACGAGGAATTTGACTTGATGTCATGGTGCATATATAACAATTTTAAAAAGTACACAGATAGCAAACTATATTAAATAATTTATATTAATCAAATCAGACCAGAAGGCATCAAATGACGCACAGAAATCCATTGCATTTTTAAACCAGATAGGGAATTGAAGTCTTCATTGACTACAGGAAATCCACATTGCAAGCAACAAATAGATATGTAAGAAGAGAACTGAAAAAGGTCATGTAGACATATTTAAATAAAGACCACCAGACGAGTCACATAATTACTATTTTTACAGCGGGGTCTAAATACAGAACTGTAGAAGTTCCCTGCGAATCAGAGAGCACTTTAAAGCATTACACTTCAATCTCGCGTTGGCACATCTCATTTCCAAAGTGAAGCTGGAGCGGACCCCAGCAACCGTGCTCAGAATAATCTCCACTCAACTCAAACTGAGTCTGTTTTGCTGCTGAAAAACCTCGCTGCCAAATCAACTCGGCGGAGGTGAATTCCTCCCCATGGCTCTGACTAAATTCCTGCTGAAGGTGGATCTCTGCTCACTTCAGTCACGGTTATAGTAGCTAATGCACGAGAGGAATTCCAGGAGCTGACGTTTCAGCCAGCTTTTGGCTCTTCTCCCCCTTTTGTTGTTGTTGTTTCTTTATGTATTATGCTCCTCTGGGAGTGCATGTCTGAGCTGGAAAGCCTGCTGTTGACATCCACTCTCAGCTTCAACCCACTGAAAGTTGATGTTGCTAATACATGGGTGTGACTGACTTGTCATTGAGAGGTCAGCTCAGAGCTAATCCTCACATGTCAGATTCCCACGCAGCCAGTTGGAGTCTATCTCCCAGCATCACTTCTCTAAAAGCATATTTGAAAAGTCAACCAAGCCCTGCTGCTCCACTGGCACAGATACACACACACACACACAACAGACACACACACACATACTGCCAGAAGGTCATGCTCACTTTTCAATTGGAAAAGGAGAATTTTTGTATTTCCCATTCCCAGGCCCTCCAGGGGGTTCAGCACGTTATTAAGTCAGAGGCTCTAGGAAGCCCCATTTAACACATTACTTTAGTACGTTTGATCCTGTTGGACGCCAGAAAGAGTAATTCATTGATGGTGGAGTAGAGCAATTTACACATCACATCAATTGAAAATGGTTTAGTCAGCAGTACTTTAAAAACAAGAGTGAGATCACTGTGGTTTCAGCAGAAACTGTGGTTTCAGCAGGGGTTTTCACTGGTTTGGCAGGATTACAGCTTACTAAAAGAAAATCAAATAGGGATGACGCATTATACGTATTATTATTATTAGTCACAGTTATTGCGAAAACATGACTATTGTATGTATAGAGCTGCCTTAGGCAACACAGCATTTCCACTCTTCAGGCTGCAGGTAGTGCTGGTATATCAATTAGTACCGTCAGTATTGGAACTTAGTACTCGGAACCTTAACTTGAGTACAAGTAAAAATATTCAACTACCAATAAAAGTACAAATCTATAAGCATCAAAATATACTAGAACTACAAAAGTAAAAGTACTAATTCTGCAAATGCTAAATATTCCCACCCCTGAAGCTAAGTAAAGTATATTGTAATTCTTTTTTACAATAATGTGAATTACTTGCTGTTCAGTTTGAATATAGTCTTGTCCAGGGGCAGATCTAAAACTGTAGAAACAAGTCTACACTATGTCCACAAGCTTCTCAAGCAACGAAACAAGCAGTACATTAATTAAAAGTGAATCATTTTAAATATCATCTTAGGCCCGTTAAAAAAACGGAGCTACGGCCCAGCATTAAACTGACCGCAGCTCACACAGCTGCAGAGAGACAGAGCTGTTCCAGCACCTGAAGGTGGATCAGCTTCCCCTCGAGCATTTCCCCTTCCACTAGTTTTGTTGTTACTAAAGGTGAGAGGGTGAAACAAAATATTAATAAAACGCTGCTTTTTTAATCGATAGCGTTTAACAGGCGGTTGCTGTTTGGGGCGTTACGATACAAAATACCACACAGACAGCGCTAGCTGGGAGATCGATCACTTTTATTTGCTACACTATTTGCTACTATTAAATCCACGTAAATTACACATCACAGCAACGAGGCCAGATAAATTAAACCAGGATACATCCTTGACCGTCAAACTGGATCTAAACACAGCTGCCTGTGTGTGTTTGATAAATACTTTCTGATTTTATATTTATTATAGGCTATGCTACTTATTAGCTACATGGCCCTAACGTGTAAAGTTATACAAGCATTTGTACCAGTGCTTTTCCCAAGTAGACTCTTGCAGGCCAGAGTAGCTGGAGTGAGTCAACAACAACAAAAAGACATATCTGAGAAGTGATCAGGACGAACAGAAAGAGGAAAAGGAAAAGAGAGTACACTGAAGAGACCAGGAGGGTCAGAGCAGGAGGAAGCCAGGAGGAGATGAAGACATTAGTGAAGAAGAAGAAATGTATGTGAGGAATAAAGATGAAGTGTCAGAAAGAGGGACAGAGGCAGGGATCAGGAGGCAGATGAGACTCCAGCTGGACCGCATGGTATGTTTGTATTCTCCTTGCATACATATTCCACTATCTAGCAGTTCTTAGTATTGACACATATTTATTGAAAGGTGTTGCTGCACAGGTCACCTTTAGCTCTCTTAAAAGATGGGTGATGTCATTTGTGTACTTAATTATAACTAAGTACTTTTACTGTACTTACAGTAAACAGAATTCTAGGGTATCATGAGTATTTTCTGCTGTTTTATACTATATTTTAGTTTGTCTGAACACCTTGTTTCTCTTGTGCATTAAGAACACGTGTGTTAGGGCATGATTTAACAATAAATAGGTTTTATATACAGTTTAAAATACCACGTACTGTCCGCCCTCCCATGCCACCCTGGCATGACCTCTTGCCCCCCCTCTGCCACCCCATGTAAAATGTTCTAGAACCGCCACTGGTCTTGTCCTATCTCAAGCTCATTTAATTCTTCACAACTCACTAGACACCCCCACTCTTCCTTATTGACTACAAATGGAACCGGGGTCAAACAGACATCTTCTCTTTCGTTACCTAATCCAGAAGTTGACAGATAAAGCGTTCTCATACCTGACTCTTCTTCCTCCCTCAGATGTATCCGGTGCTGCCTTACCTGATCTTTGTCCTGAAGCAGTTTCTGCTGCAGAGGGATCTTAACGAAGTCTTCACCGGGGGAATCAGCTCCTACAGCCTCATCCTCATGGTCATCAGCTTTCTACAGGTACAGGAAGATGCAGACGCCTCCCTGAAAAATACATGTGATGTAAAAGGAGCAGAAAGTAGCCCAGTGCAGGATGTGCTAGCTAATGAAAGTAGCATTCATAGGAGAATTTGTTGTAGCACTTAGCTTCAGACATATCCAGTGTTGACAAACATCAATAGTAATCATTACTTATGCATAGTATTTTTTTATTTTTTTAATCCATACTAATCAGTTCTCCCATTGCTCTTTCTTTCAGCTCCATCCACGTATCGACGCCAGGAACCCCAACGAGAATTTGGGCGTGTTGCTGATTGAGTTCTTTGAGTTGTACGGCCGCCATTTCAACTACTTGAAAACAGGGATTCGTATCAAAAATAGGGGCGGGTACTTGGCCAAAGAGGAGATCATGAAGTCCATGGCAAATGGATACAGACCATCCATGCTCTGCATAGAGGACCCGCTGCTCCCAGGTGTGTGTGTGTGTGTGTGATAACAAATGGTACTGACATATCTATCTTCTACCTGAAATACAAAAGTTACCAAGGGTATTGATTACCTTTTATTAATAGCTGCATTGTAACAAAACTGATTAAAATCACTTTACTCGTGAAAAAAGGACAAAGAAGAAGAATAAACCAAATGTTTACCCTTATTGCAACCAAAGTGTTAAAACTATGTGTCACTCAGTGCCATGTCATTTTTTTAAATTTGATTTAAAGAGGACAGATAGACTTTATAGACCTACTAGAGATTCAGTGTGCTTGTAGAAATGTGCCCTTTTCACCAGCCACTTCCGAATGTACTGAGGAATACTTGACCTATATGAGCACACATGTTCATATCATTTTATTCAATGTATCAGGATTTGAAAATTCCTCATTTTGGGGACATCTGGTGGTAGTTTAAAAAGATAGCACACAGAGTAATTTAGCTAAAAGAAACACATAGACAGCACCTGGATGTTAGAGATTTGTACATAAACAACCCTATGCCATTACATAATTTGAAAGATGCTAACTTTTTTAACAAATCTGCATAATGGCTTTAATGTCAATGGTTCACACAGTTTGGCACATTTTAGAAGTTGACCCCTGAGTTCAATACAGCACTACATAAACCAAACTAATGATTTTGAGTGAGTCTAACAGCAAGCGTGGAGTTTAGAATAAGTTACATTAAAGCTTGAGTGGCACACAGCTTACTTAGCCATCTTTCCCCATAAGTATTAACTATTGTGTTGTTGTGTATGTCTTTGCTCCATGCAGGTAATGATGTGGGGAGGGGCTCCTATGGTGCCATGCACGTCAAGCAGGTGTTCGACTACGCCTACATCGTCCTGAGTCACGCCGTGTCCCCGCTCGCTCGCTCCTATCCCAACAAAGACTCTGAAAGGTTTCTACTCAATCCATTCAACAGTTTAAAAAAAGATACCCTGGATAAAAGTTGTGCTCTTTTAAAACCCATCTGTTTCTCCGTCCTGCAGCACCATGGGGAGGATCATCAGGTTGACCCAGGAAGTGATCGACTACAGGGAATGGATCATTAAGAAGTGGGGGGGCAGGGATCTGGTGCGAACAGACAACAGAGGTACGATCCCTCAGACTTGAATATGCAGTTTTATCAAAATGAAGGAAAAGTGCTGTACGTCATTAAGACTGTAGGGGGAGCACAGAGTAAATAATGTTATGCCTATAAATGTTTTTTTGTTAAAATCTAATCTTTTTATTTAGTTTTAAGAAGAAATGTATTTTAAAACGTTCATACATTTAATGTATAGTTAGTCAAATGTCTTTGTTCTTTGCAGTTTCCCCTCCCAAGGAGCCAGAGCCCAGTGGGGGGGTCGGGCTGGAGGAGCAGCAGAGGGACTCGGGGTCTCCCCACAGCGCAGACTCCCCCATGTCCATCTCCAGCCCCCAGCAGCACTCCTCGGCCTCCTCCGTCTCCTCACTGTCGGGATCAGACAACGTAAGAACACACAAACTGTAGAAGCACTCAAATGATAGTTTTTTTTAAAAATGTTTTTGGGAGTTTTTGCGTCTTTGCATTGACTTTCTGTGCTCCTTCTGAAAAATGTGATTCACACTTGGTCTTAACACACCTTACGATACAATATTTGTAATTTAAAATAAATCCTGTGTATATATAATGATGTCTGCAGACAACACTAGATGGTATGAAACATCAAAGCCTAACCAGTTGTACCTCTCTATATGATATACACAACTACAATTTGATGTGATGAACCACTTGACATTCATCATAATGTATAAACACTGCCACCCACCTGATGAAGCTACATGCAGCTTAACCTTTTTCATACTCTCCGACCTATCAAACAGAAGCACGTCCCATTGGATCTAATTATACTGTGGTATTTAAACGGAGACGTGCAGGAGTGACATACTCATTATCTCTTCTTTTTGGTGTCGTTTGAAAGGACTCGGACTCAGCGCTGCCGTGTCCCGTCCCTCCGCCCACCATGCCACCTTTCCCGTCTTTCCCGCCTCTGGGGCTAGCTCTGCCCCCTTGCCTCAACATGAAGCACGGCATGGGGGGGCACCACCTCCTCCTGCATCCAGGCTCACAGGTAGGCATGCTAGGTATGCTACAGGCACCAGGGGTGACACTTAACGTAGACCAGAAGCAGTGAATCCATTTTGGTGACTTCAGTGAGATGAACCCAAAATGAACATATGTTGCTGTGATTTAATTGCAATGAATGTGTCCAAAATATCTTCTCAATGATATAGATTAGAATATAAAAATTATTGTTTTGTCAAGTCTATCCAATGTGGGCAAGCAAAACGTTTTGAAATGCTTTGTTTCTGAATGGAGATAAAGAGTTATCATGCTAGGCTAAGCTACCATCGTAGCTTCTCCATCAACCCTAAATATGTAGTCATAACTAAAGCCAGAAATGAGATTGAATCAAGAATAGCTAGCCATGGTTCCTAAGGTCCCTTAAAGCTTAAAGGTCTTTGAACATGAAGACATGATCAGAGGTATGTCAGTAAAAGTTATTGATATTTGCTTATTTTATATAAGAATGGGAATTGAAAATATTTTGTTATTAACCTTAAGGATGTTATTACCTTGATTAGTGCCTCAATCTTGCCTTGTTAGGTCTTTGCATTTGAAGGAATTGTGCATTGAAAGTACTTGAATTTGATATTTAACACGGTTTAGAAACCCTGCTCGATGTTGTTGCCCCCCCCCCCCCCACCGGTAACAAATCATTTCCCCCTCCGTCCCCCAGGCTCGCGTCCAGCTGCCCGGGGGTCTAGCAATGCACTCCATACCTGGCAGACAGGTGTGTATAGACACCGGGCTCCCCCCCTTCTTCCACATGCACCCCCACGCCCACGCTCATGCCCCCGCCCCCTCCTGCCCCCTGCCTCTGTCCAGCCACATACACAAGGTAGGCGCGAGATGCAACACACACACTCAAACGCACCATCAAGGCAAACTTTGTCACACACACACACACACACACACACACACACACACACACACACACACACACACACACACACACACACACACACACGCACTCAAACGCACCATCAAGGAAAACTTTGACACACACACACACACACACACACACACACACACACACACACACACATACCATCAAGGCAAACTTTGTCTCACACACACAGACGCACCATCAAGGCAAACTTTGTCACGCACACACACACACACGCACACACACTCAAACGCACCATCAAGGCAAACTTTGTCTCACACACACACCCACACACACACACACACACACTCAAACGCACCATCAAGGCAAACTTTGTCTCACACACACACACACTCAAACGCACCATCAAGGCAAACTTTGTCTCACACACACACACACACTCAAACGCACCATCAAGGCAAACTTTGTCACACACACACTCTCCATCTCATATTTTCTGTGTGATCTTCTCTCTTTCTCTATAGCACACATTTGAAAAATAGTCATTGATCAGTAAATGTTTTTATGGGAAATGTCAAAAATAGGGACATGATCGATTAGAGCTTCATTTGGTTTAGTTCTTACCGCTTGCTGGCTTATTAAATTATGACTAATATGAAATAATAGGTCTAGAAGTTAATCTTTTTTTTTTTTTAACGTAATTTATTTGCCTGTGCAACATCAGTAAATATATTAGATGTATTTATAAATGTTCTCTCTTCTCTAATCCCCCCCCCCCCCCCTTTCCTCAGAATGGTGTCAAGTTCAACGTGAAGGGCTTCCACAACCCTCCGCTGGTCAACAACCCCGTGCTGGTTAACCGCGGACACACACACACTCACTCTCACACACAGTATCACCGCAACACGTGGCGGCGCAGGAAGAGGGAGAGCCTCCCGGTTAGCCTCAGCAGATAGAACCCCCCCCCCCCCCCCCCCCCCTTCTCTTCTGCTCCCTTTTCTCTGGATGCAAACCCCCCGTCGGTCTCTGAGGAGGACGGACCGAGGACCAGCAGTTTCACCCCGGGCTGCCGCCACACAGAACGACAGCCCTCAGCATCTTCTTCCTAAAATCTCTACCTTTCCATTTCTGCATGACTGCTTTTCAGTTTTCAGTATTATGGTCCTTTCAGTATTTCTTCCTCATCTTGGTTTCAGGTCTCTCACTGTTATTGTTTTGTTAATTCTTGACTGACTTGGTGGTGACGCCGTTGCCAAGTTCACCTGACCTCGTCTGCAGCCAAGCTGCCTCTGGTTCTTTTTTTACATATTTTTTTTTACAGTTTATACTCTTAAGAACAAACTTTTCATTTGTGCAATAATGTTATTTTTCTTTCGGGAACTAAAGTAAATGCTTATTTAATTTTGTGTGTTTATATGTAAAGGCATTTTTATACAGTTGTATTATTTTTGTAGAGTTTTTAAATTTTGTTTACGAATCCTTTCCTGGGGCAGCATCTCTGGAGTGTGTGTGTACCATAGTAGTTTATGTGAGTGTGTGCGCTGTGTGTCATCAGGTTGAGATGGACCCCCCCGTTCAGACCCCCTCCTCCTTCTCTTCTCTCTGTTTAAAGGGATACGGAGCTTTTCCCTTTATATTCCTTCCACTTTCCTTCGTCTGTCTTGTGGGAAATAGGCGAGGTTAACAAGGAATTCCTCCTGGAAGTTTAGTTCCTCAGCCCAGTTGGTCTAAGGCATCCTGGAGGGAAGTAGAGTGATGGGAAATTGCAACATGGGAAATCCTGAAAAACAGGAGAGGGTGTAATTCTGATTTGGTCTATAAGAGCAGATTTAGCAGCGCCACCTTGAGATTGTGTTTTTTTTATCTCTCCGTAAGTGTGGATCGGTTGGCCATTTCTCTCAAACAGAGGGGATTTTTAAGGGAACGTTTCCATACGTTGCAGAATTTCGGCCTGTTAAACTTATGTCCTCTTTTTTTGCTTGTCTCTTTTTATGACATGTTGTAAGAGGGTTGCGACCAAGAAAGCAACAGCGTATCTGATTTAAGATTAGCGAAAGAGGGCCACAGAGAAATCCTCGTAGTCTCTCTGGTCGAGGGACCTATTTGTTGGAAAACTGATCCCAGCGCTGAGGCCAGCCCTTGTCCGCAGCTGTAAAAGAGTGCAGACCAACACTAAGATGCTCACGATAAGGTTTCCCCTCTATGCTCCCAGACAAAGGAGATGGAGGAGAGGAGGGGGGGGGGGGGGGTCATCCTGAACCAATGACCCCAGTGAAAGGGAATTATATTTTGATTCCGTTCAGGAATCTTGTGTATATTTTGATTGCCAGGTACTTCCGCTAATTGTTTGCAATGCCTTTCTTTGTGTTTACTTGGAGTGTGTGTTCGTCGTTTCCTGTGAGACACACACTGTCGAAGGCTGTGACTCGCCCCCGAACACGACACACACGCTGGTGTTATTACTATGCAAGTGGATTATTCAGATTATTGTGTCAACTCTTGTCTCTCCCTTTGGGTCTTTTTTTCCTCAACGTGACAAACACTGCTTGTTGGACTGATGTTACTGACTGTCAAGACTCGTAAGCCATCTCATGTGAACCCCCCCCCCCCCCCCCCCCCATCGTTGTGTTTGTATGAAGGTCCCAAAACGTTTCAAAGTCTAGTTTTCTACATCTATCAGTCAAATGTAAGGAATGGAGGATGTTAATGTCAATGGTCTGGGTCTGTGTAGTGCGTGACAAAGTGAAACGTGTGTGAGAAAGTATCGAGACTCATGACTTAACACCAAGTTTTTTTTATTTTTTATAAATTAGACGGTTCATGAGCAGGTGCACCCAGAGAGCGACTGGCCCTCTGCAGGTGCACTTCAGAAAGTGTCCAAAAACAATTCTACAGTGCTGTTAACATATTTACGTTGACCTTTTCTCTTTTAAAACCATGGCAACTCTGTCCGTCAGTCAAAACTGCTCCTGGCATCAATTCTCAAATGAAGGCGTTCTGATTTGACCGCGGATGATGAGCTAATCATCAACCCCTACCATAAGAAACCCCATTTTCATTCAATGATTTGACAACAAAAAAAAACAGCTTCCATCATCGCTTTGGTGCATGAAACTCAGTTACATGAAATCCTACCCCTTAAATAAATTGGATAAGAACCAGGATGTAGTTTCAAACTGCATCCCTGTCAGCCATGTTAGCTTTTAGAAATTAGAACAAGCATTGATTAAGAGGCTGGCAATGCAATTGGTAAAAGACGGTTGTTGACAGATTAGTTGCCAGCATCTCCACAGCAAAGACTTGACATGCAGTATCCGAAGAAGTCTGTACGGATTAAAATCTCAGCGGTTTAGCTTGTGCTCTGATTCTCCAGATAAGTGTTAACGCCGGGTAATGGAAGCATCAGAGAGACAGCCGGGGCCGTTGAGATGTTAGCGTGCACACGTACACGTAGATGCAGTGATATACGACCCCTCGTTGCAACACAATGAGGGATTTTAAACTGGCGGCTGCTGTTTAGAGAGAGCGGCAGCCCCTCTTTGTCCTGGCTGATTCCTGTGAGCAGTGGCCCTCTGAATGCACACTAAGCTACCGGTGGACAGAGGGACCCACTGCCCAGCTTGTGGTTGGTTTTTTTTGGTTGGTTTTTTGACATTTGTATGTAAATATATTTTTTTCTATTTTATTTTTTAATAAACATTTTAAAACTGCCAGTCAGTGGGTGTTTTTTTGAATTGACAGTGAACAATAAGGGTGCTCAGAGCTACATTTCGTGTAACTCTAAACTCATAAATGACCCATTGTTATTCTACATAGTTTTCATAATGTATGCAAACTGTTTATATACCCTTTCAGATGAAGTCGTTTTATTGGCCAACGGGCAAATGTAAGTCTAATAATCCCTCTCATTTTTATCCTATGTGTTGGTCTCCACCAGTCCTAAGAGTAATATTCAGCTTTTAAAGGAAAAGTTTGGATTGTTTTGTAGTGGGGTTGTATGCGGTACTTATCCATAGTCTGTATATCACATTCTGTAGAAGCTGTTATCTATGTTCGCCTTAAATACACCAGACTCCATTAAAAAAAAAAAACACTAATTATACTTAGAACACACAACTTTCTTGTCTGCTGTTGTCTCGTTTGTTTGTAATATTGTGGGACTTTGCTGAATTCGAACCATTTACAACAGTGGATCCCAACTTGAGGGTCTCTACCCCCACTAGGGGTCGCAAGAGCTTTTTGACTCAAAGTGTTTTGGGTAGAAAAGTTATTAGATCAATAGAACAAGTGCCAGGGAGAACAAAAACACAGAATTTTTCAAAAGAAAGAAAATGTGTCTAAGATTAGTTTGAAATTCAACAACAAAAAAAGCGAAATACAAAGAGATTATTAAAAGTTCCCCCTGCAATATTCACAGCAAATATTCTGCTCAAAATTCTTCTAAATTGCTTGTTTTTACAGTCCTGCAGTTGTTGCTTTCACTTTTTAGGTTTTCACACAGACTTGTTCGTCACTGTCATTGAATATATTACCAGGAAATATCCATTAAATGTCACTGAGGCCCAATCCCAAACCACTCCCTCGACCCTACCCCTCCGTGGCGGAGTGAACTCCGTCTGTAGCCACACTCGCAGCTCAACGAGGCTCCCTCCTGTCAGATGGAGGGAGTAAACACAGCGGCAAGCTTTGGGACAAACTCTCCTCTCTCCGGCAGAAACAGGAAATGCCGTAACTGTATGTAACAACGGTTTCAAATCAGCATCTCTTAGACAAAAAATGTAAATTAAGAACTCAAATAAAACTCCAAACATCTTTCATTGTGTTACTTTTTTGTAAAGCTCTTTTAGTTTTAAACCTGATGTTTATAAGCTTCTTAGTTTTTGCAACAGTCTGTAAATATACACAACTTTATAATAAAATGCACACATTTACCTTTTTCTAGACTAAACACAGGTATGATCCTAAGTTAAAGAAAATATGAGGTTATCATGAGGTTGTTAACATCGCAATTTATCAGTGGATGTTTGCTGGAACTGTTTGTAAACAGCGTGTTTCCTGACGGACACACACAGCGTGACTCCGGTCAGGTAGAGACCGGTCTCAAGTCAGCACCGATGCAGACTCGCTGTTTGAGGGCTTGATAGCCCACTCCCCCTCCACACCTCTCCACACTCGTTGGTTTGGAACAGCACTTAATGTGGCGGACCCTCCGCGCGAACGCGCAAACGGAGGGGTAGTGTGTAGGGGTAGGGTGTAGGGCGTGGTTTGGGATTGGGCCTTAAACAGAGGTCATCAGTTAACTCGTTGATAAAAAATAGGTAGTTAGAAGGAAACAAATGTGAACCATTGCTTTAAAACACAAAATATGACACAAACGGACACATGTAACTATTGAAGGCAGCCTTAGACCACCATCTCCTGTGTTCTACACAGTAAAATTACTGTTTTCTCGATGGAGTCTGGTTGCTTTGAAGCCTATATTCAGTGTTTCAGTTCCTCGTTGGAGAAGGCTGACGATAGCACATTAAAGCAGTTGAAACTATTTCAAATATAGTGCAAAATTATACTGGTACTGAGGATTTTAAGGTTACTAGATGACGTTTTGGTGCAACCCATGTAAACAACACAACATGGCTTGGATTTCCTTTATGTACGCCTATCTGTTTCTTCAAACTGGTGGCATGCCAATACACCGACCATGGATAAGTACCTCATACAACCCCACTACAAAACAATCCAAACTATTCCTTTAAAAGCTGCTAATTCTCAGAAGACTCTAGTATCTGTCCCTAATTACCCTCACACGGTTCATGGATCCAAATCCTATACTGAGTGTCTGAGGCTCTTATTTCTTCAGTAACATGGGCTTCTTCTCTTCAACACTGGGTGGTGCACATGTACTTCTGTTGGTGCTGGATTAGGAGGAACATAATGACTGAGTTGCTTAACCGTCTGTCCTCTGTATGTTTAAACCCCTAAACCAAATATAGAGGTGTTAAGCTTTACAGTGGATATACAGTGGCTGTCAGGTGTGTGTATGTTTGGTTCAGGATTACATGTACTGTCTGCCACCTGTCTCCAACTCTGAAGCACCTGACCCACTCCACTGGTGTGACCTCCTGAACAGTAATAGAGCTGAACTTCAGAGGATTAGACCGAACGCCTCGGGTGAAGCTAAAAAGGGGCCCAAAAAGTGAGTAATTGTCCCTTTGAAACCAGCTACCTGCTCAAAGGTGAGACATTTGGATTAGTGTTCTGGGTGCTCTCAGGGTGACACGTATTAAAGTTAAAACCAGAGACAAGTCAGAGCCTGTCTTTGTATTTGCAGGCAAACTGAACCTGTTTCCTCAGCTTGGAAAAGGGCTGTCTTTCATAAAGAATCATAAATAGTAATTTAAAGAAATTATATGTCAAATATATATATTTTAGAAATGCACTTAACTACTGTATATTGACTATTATCAGCAATCGCTAAATTAAATAAGTTAACACTTCTCAATGAATTAGTCTCTTGTGAATCAGTGATTTTCTTCCTCCACACTCTGGTTTGATTGTTGTTTGAAGAAGAAGAGCAGAGTACAGACAGATGAGGCTCCTGTCTGACCATCTGCTCGTAATGGACTTAGTACCCTAATGATTCCCATCTTTACAGTTTGCATATGAGCTGTGAGAGCTGTTATAATCCATATTTCTATGGTAACGAAGGATCAAATAACATTGTGTTATGTTTGAACAGGCCGGGGAGATATCACACAGTTCTGCAGCTCAACCCCACCTTTACTGTTTTCATTCACTCTTACTGCTCTCGTTCTGTTTGCAGCTTTTAAAACCTTAAAGCTAATACTGCCCTGCACCAAACAGTAGACACACTAAATCAAATCAAATCAAGTTTTATTTATAAAGCACATTTAAAAGCAATTTTTTTTGTCGAGCCAAAGTGCTGTACATGTAATAAAAACACATTACTACAATCACAATAAAAGACAATAATATACAACAGTACAGAAATATAAAAAAATAAAAACACAGGGAAAAGTCAGGTGTCCTGCTCCGCTCTGACTAGAAGGCCAGAGAGAAGAAGTGTGTTTTTAGTGAGGATTTAAAAACCCCTAGTGTCTGGACCGACCTCACATGGATGGGCAGACTATTCTAGAGTCTGGGGCCAGCTGCTGCGAAGGCTCGGTGCCCTCGGGTTTTGAGCCTGGTCTTGGGCACTATCAGCAACAGCTGGTCAGCAGACCTTAAAGCTCTGGCTGGGGTGTAGCGATGGAGGAGTTCGGCTATATAGGCCGGAGCCAGCCCATTTAGTGCTTTGAAAAAAAACAAAAGTATTTTAAAATCAATTCGGAACCGAATTGGAAGCCAGTGAGGCCAGAATTGGGGTGATGTGGTCACGCTTTTTGTGGCCAGTCGGAAGACGTGCAGCTGCGTTTTGGACCAGCTGCAGGCGTTTAATTGAGGCCTGGTCCATACCCACATACAGAGCGTTGCAATAGTCCAGTCTCGAGGCATTAATAACCCTTTCTAGGTCTTTAAAAGATAAATACGACTTGGTCTTGGCCATTAGTCTTATTTGAAAAAAGCAGGATTTGAAATGCTGACCTGCTTGTCAAATTTAAAAGTGGTAGTGAAGGTCTCTCCAAGGCACTAAGAAACTGATTGGGTTACATAATTAAGAATTTAGCATCAAAAAGCCAGATATTTCTTTAAAACTGAACAAAAAGTTAATCTTATACAGGCCCTCTTCTGCTTTTGTTTAGTTTTTTCCTGTAGGGTGTGTTATATAGCTTTATGTGTGTGTTAATGGTCTGCAAAGGCTAAAATCCCAAATGTCCCTCCAGTGGGAGTTTCTCTCCTACATTACTACGTTACTTTTGTAACATAATGACATCACTATGTAACACTTGCAATTCTATTGGCTAGAGCTTCAACAAATTGTACATGATAGACTAAGGGACGGGACATCTCTAAGTGGTTGACAGAGCCAGCTAACCAATCAGAGCAGACTGGGCTCTGGTTTCAGACAGAGGGTGAGAAGAGGTGCAGCACAGGCAGTATGAGAAAAATAAAGACCTTTTGAACATTAAAGCATGGAGACATGCCACATAAGGGGCACAACACACACATATGAACCTGAAAATGAGCATAATAGGGCCCCTTTAAAACTGAATAAATGTCAGTGATATGTTTCCAAGTTGTTTCTGCTGGCCAAAAATATCTGCATATTAACAATCGAATGAATCTTCCTTCCTAGGTTGTTTCATTTTATAATTTGTACATGGTTGACAGTTGTAAAAAAGGGATTAGAGGAGATAAATCCCTCTTTACTTTACTGAATTATCATACACACTTCACATTAATCCTGCTGGTAATTTATTGATGCTGTTGAGCTCCGGGGAGTCTTAACTCGACAATCACCCATTTCTCAAGATTTTGAGCGAAACAGAATTTTGAATCAGCCTTGTTAGGATACCCTGAACAATAGCAATCAAAGGCAATTAAAAGCCTCATTAGTTCGGCATTTTGTCAATTCCCTGATACTTTGTGTTTCTTCCAAATAAGCCGTTTTTGTCAATTGATCAAATGCAAAACAGGCTTTGAGTATAGAGCACCGCGCAGTACGAAATCACTAGGTTTGATTGAGTAAATCTTTGCTCTTCGTACTTAATGGATCCCACAGTGTTCGTCCTAATGAGGAATCAGGAGTTCTCAGTGTGGGAGGTATCTCTCTGTGTCTCTCTCTGCTTCCCACCTTCCTACCTTGATTGCTTTGTATCTAGGTCATCTCAGTGTGTTTTAATCACCTTTGGGGTTGGAATAGACTCAGTAAGGCGATGAAGCCCTGTTTTCTCTCGTCAAGGTGGGGAATCAGCGAAATGTTTAGCACACCGTCAGTCCCCTTGTGATTGCCGTTTGCAGCTGCATTGGAGTTCAAATCCATTTTGAGCAATAATTCAATATTGCCAACATAAATCTTCTCTCGCCCTCAAAATCTCCAACAGCGTACATTATGGATGCCGAAGAGCGGATTCTGAATCGATCTGAAAATGCATGCTTCTCCCTCTTGATTTCACGTAAGCAAAAGGGGAAATGTGACTTCAGTCTACTCTATATCCTGATTTCTGACAGTTTTAGTGGGTGTGAGACTGTGTTGTTTTGCTCTTAATGGTACACTTAAAACGGCGACAGAGGAAACTGAGCTTCAATCCAATTGTCATTTCCTCTGTTCCTCCTGAGCTCATGCTGCTCGGTCTTTCAAAAAAGTGACACGCTGAATATTTCTCTCAGCAGGCCTGCCAGCATCGTGCATCCTAATTACTCGTTGGATTACCAAAGACAAACTCAAATATTCTTAAACAGACAGAGGAAATGTAACACACTGAAACTGAACAGTAACAGACACGTGTGCAATTTAGCAGATCTCAAAGAGGGCCTTTATCTCCACTGCAAAGCCTTTGTGCGGGTCAGACGCAGCTGTCACTTTACACCTCAGGCTAGCATCAGCTTCATTCAGGAATAGACCATGACCAATTCAGCATATGGATAACAAATGTGTCCCAACAGTCAGACTTTCATTCAAGTTGAATTGAAACATTTGAGGGTTAGTGTGCCCACAAAACAAAAAATCCCTATAGAGTATCCATCGTATTATTAAAGCTGCACTGATTATCGTTTTGGATTGGATCATGTGAAATAATTATGTTTGTATTGCTGTATAGTGACAACCCATAGATGTTCACCCAACAACCTTAAGTGTATACCTTTTTTAGCTTTGTTTAGGTAATTGTTTTTGATTTTCTGGCCCACAAACTTACTTCATCCTCATTTCGAGCAGCAGGCAAGTGTTTTTTTGGGGGTTTGCCTTTCCTTTACTGTGTTATATAGGTTTTTGAGCATGTAAATGGTCTGCAAAGGCTAAAATCCCTGTGTTCCCTTCAGAGGGAGTTTCTCTCCCACACACTTCCCCCCCCCCCCCTGCATGAAACGTCTCCATTGGACTCCTTTGTTTACTTCAGAAACAGTGACATTTAACACAGTGACATTTAGCACTTGAACACATTTTACATGACAGGTCTAAGCGTTGACAAGTCACAACAGAGCCGTTCAGCTAACCAATCAGAGCAGACTGGGCTCTGGTTTCAGACAGAGGGTGAAAAGAGGTGCTGCAGCACCTCTTTTACAGGAAGTATGAGAAAAATAAAGAGCTTTTTGAACATTGAAGCATGATAACATCTCACAGTAGGGACACATCATGGTGGGAAATCCACAGAAACAGTGTTAACATTAAAACTAGTGACAGACATCAGTCTCACTATGGTTATGCAGGCTCATCCTATAGTTGAAGTATTTCCCACGGCACATGAAGGCAGCATAGGGTCCTCTCCATCTGCTTGTGCCCCTGTCTGTAAGTGGGAAGGTGTTGATGCAGAGTTAGTGTGTTAAGGCGACTCTCCCTCGATGCGCTCTCATTCTGTCAATGCCGTTGGCGCTCTGTGTGTGTGTGTGTGTGTGTGTGTGTGTGTGTGTGTGTGTGTGTGTGTGTGTGTGTGTGTGTGTGTGTGTGTGTGTGTGTGTGTGTGTGTAGTGGGAAGCAGGTGGTTAGCATAACTGCACCTGTTATTAATGGGATGGAGAATACGAGTTAATATAAATAGACCGTCCCTTTAACAGCAGAATAAAGCCACACATGATGAATGTGATGTATTCTGACAGTGTGTCTAAAACAGGCGTTATAGTAAATTATCTGTGTGTGTGTGTGTTTGTGTTTGTTATGGGAATCCCCTAATTTGAGTAACATTGCCCAAGGGCTCCTGAAAAAACCCCAGCATTTATCACACTGTGCAAAGGACAAGTTGAATAAAGGAAAGCAGTTTATGCTGCATGCACAATGACCAACACACACACACACACACACACACACACACACACACACACACACACACACACACACACACACACACACACCTAAACTGTTATGGGTGTGTGTTTGCATGCAACAATTCTCAGTTCAGTTCATTAACGTTGTCGTTGCTTTGTCAGGGCAGACCTAATTAGATCACAATACACATGATTATTCAAGGCAACGGAGCAGGAAGGATTATGATATATTGCAATATGGGACACACACACACACACACACACATACACAAAAAGACACCAAACACTGCAGATTAAGACCTCATCACACGTTGTCTGTTACCACCAGAAGGGGGATTTGATGTGGCAATGAAACAGATTCTCACCAATTTCCACGGGGTTAAAAAGACGCCGACTCTCAAGAGGCAGAATGAGCAACAGTGATTGTCTGTAAATACATCACACTTGATGTCATACAGCTATCATCTTGTCGGAGGGAATCTGGGTTACTGCGATGCGTGACTCTTGGCGTCAGTCATCCCCTCCTATCTCTCTGCCGTCTTTCCTGTTACTAAAATATATATTTGGGCTCCTGCTGTTCCACACGGCCTCATCTCTTACAGCAGCATTCTGATAACATTGAGTCGTTCTCTGAGGTCTCTGACACTGAGGATGTGATGCTCTTGACCCATTTCTGCAGCAAACTGGCCCTGAAATGTCCAGACAATTCTCTGACTGTAGTTAGTGGTGTTGTTGAAACAGAGAGCATGTTACATAGTTGTTTTCTTTATGCTATTTGATTAAATTGAATAATGCATTGTAGAAAAGACTTTGATCCTGGCGCCTGTCAATCCATCACATGGGATTTTTCATGTATTTCTAATAATGTCCTGACTACATCATGTGTGCAACTGTTTTGAAACAAGGCAACACAAGCACTGTTAGTTAAAGACTGCTAAAAGGGCATTTGTGTTGCAAAGCTAGCGGCAGGGCTTTTGGTTGTTCAGTTCTTTGGTCCAAATGTTGGATAGGTTGCCATGTTTTCTTCTAGTTCTAGTTTATAGAGGTTGATATTTTGGGTTTGGTGGGAGAAATGTCAACAAAAAGATGGTCTCTCCCAAAATTAAGTAGATGTCTATGTTACGCTAACTTTGATGGTTCTTTCACTTTTCAAATACAGCTTTCATTTCATTTCATTTTTATTTGTTCCGCTCATGGTACGCTTCAAGAGCATTTCAAATTTAAAAGAAGTGGATCTGGATCTGAAAATTGAAGTACTTTATAACCTGCATTCTCTCTAATAGCCAGCAGGGGGCCAAAATAATTCAGATTGTATAGAAGCCTATGAAAATTACTCTACTTGTGACCCGGTTTTCTATCTTAGTCAACATTTTCTTTTATGTCTGTCTTAATCGCTAGTTTCAAGTCTTCTTCAATACAGCATGTCGTTTAATAAAGCTTTTCAACCATACATTGTATAAAATAAATAGACGTAGCCTCCAGGTCTGAAAATGGAAGCCAATAGCTGCTTTCACACCAAGTACTTTGCGGTACTTAGTCCTCGGTACTTAGTCCCCCCGAACTCTTTAGTCCCTGGAACTGTCCTAGTAGATTGCGTTCTCACCGGAATAAGTCCCTGAGGGAGGATTACGCAAATGAAGCCGCTGACGTCACTTCTTCTTCTTCTGCTTTGGGTTTACTGGCAGGCCGCAAACAACTTCACGGCGTATACTGCCACCCGAAGTCCCGGAGTCCCCCGGAGTTGGCTTCAGTAGAAGCTGCTGGGTCGCGTCTTCCGAGTAAATCGCCAGAAGCGCTGACACCTCCTCATCACTCCACCGCTCCCATGTTTTCTTTTGTGTTGCCATAAGTTAGTCCCTCTCCGTTGGTGCGCTGGGCTAATGCTAATGCGAGCAAATAAAATGGCGACTTCACAAAACTTTTTGGAGTTTTAACGGGCCGTGGTTTGCAATTCGCCCAGCCAATCAGAAATTGTTAGTGTGGCCGACACACCCACGAACCATTTCCTCCCCAGGAAAGTACCACCTCTCTAGCAGGGACTATCTGGGGGTGAAAAGGTTCGCGCAAACTAGGGACTAGTTCCAGATCTTTTTGGTGTGAAACCAAATCTCCCCCCCCTATCGGCCTTGTTCTTGGGAAAAGTACTCCGGTGTGAAAGCGCCCAATGCAGAAGTGCTTTTAAACCTGCATTCTCTCTAATAACCAGCAGAGAGCGAAAAAGAGGTCTGATTGTATAGAAGTCTATGAAAAAATGCCCCTAGTTGACTTGGTTTTGACCGCTAGTTTCAAGTCTTCTTCAATACAGCATGATGTTTGTATTTTAATGGATGGTCCCATTTAGAGGTAAAATAGTTCATAAAGCAGGAAATGCTTGTCCAAAAATGTCCCCTATTGGCTTAAAATAACAACTTCCTATTTACAGCCTATGATTTTAACGCTGCACTTAGCATCTTAGCATGACGATCTTAGGACTTAGCTCAAAGCAACGCTATGTCTAAGCCTCACAGAGCCAGCATGTCTGTACAGTCTGTTCTGTCTGTGGTTGATATCAGTTTGCCCGAAGGGAGGTTGCACTATTCACCACGGATGTTGGTTCTGTCGGCTTGTAAGTTTTGGTGCTCAGAGGCACATGCTATTTTTCTTTTGATAAAGTAAACAATCTTTTTATAACGCTGTAATTGCATCGTTTGTGGTTTCTCAAAGTGACCTCCAGTTCCAGTTATATTCATATTACAGTATGTTGACATGACTCTGTGTGGTTAGCGTGCTGAAAGCAAACTTGACAGAATGAAGTGGCATGGCCCGGCCGTCTTCACACTTCAGGGAGCATCACATGTAGCTTGGCAAAATGGACGAGATGGAACCTGCCGTGCAGAACAGAAGTCGGATAGAAAAGGGGCAAAAATGAAATCGAGGAGGAGGAGGAGGAGGAGAGGGAATATTGGGTATTTGGCTCGTCAGATTCTATTTAACTCCCACCGCTGACACAACAGTTACTGCCGCTCTCAAACTTTCACTCATTACCAGATCTCTCTCCTTCCCCCTCCTTGGAAGCGCTGGTCTCTCTTCCTCCCACTCTCTGTCTGTCTCCTGAGGTTCTTCCTTCCTGACTTTGTTTCTTCTTCCTCTTCCTCCCCGTCCTTCCCCCTTTCCTTGTGTTTTTCTCTTGCTCGTCTTTTTATCTCGTTGCCGGCTGCTGCATGGCATTTCATTCTCTTTCCCTCCACACTCTGCTGCTACTCTTTTCTTTTCTTTTTTACACAGCTGTTACAACCACTCACACACACATGCTGACAAACACACACACGTCTTCTTCATCTCTTCTCTTCTGCCAACTCTCTTATGTAAAAAATCTCTTCTTTTGCTGTATCTTGCAAACACCATCTTGAGTCTCCTCAATCTCACACATCACCATTCTCACATTGTTGGAGGTACAGCACACACACTTTTACCCAGTAGCTCTCCCCCACCACACACACATTAGTACACACCCTCTCTCCTCTCATTCCTCCCTCCCAGTTATTCACAATCTCTCTCCCTCTCTCCCCTCAGCTCTCATTCCTCATCTGCACCTCAGCAGAGTAACATGTTGCCTGGTCAGAGCTACAGCGCAGAGGCTCTCTATCCGACTGGATAAACAAGAAGGAGAAGCACGAGGAACTCATCTCTCGCCTTCGCTGTCTGACCATCTTCTCAGAGAGGAGGGAGATTGGTTTTCACACTGTCCTGACTCAGTTTGTCACCTCAAGCTGAAGGAGCGGCAGAGGATGCTGGTAAAAGTTGTCTCTCCTCCACTCAGCCGTGCATCCATCCCTCACAGCTGACCAAACTTTTTTGAAAGCAGAACTAGGAGGAGGTGGACTGTGTGTTTTGGTCAGTAATAATCAAAAGCAGCACCATCCTCCTGGAGGACGCTCCCCATGTGGCAGGAGGCTCTGTGGACCCGCGGACGCTACCTGCTGGAGAAGAGCGATGGCGGCGAGGGTGGCGAGGGGCCCGAGAGCCTGGGGGGGGACGGGGGCCCGGGGTTCCAGGGTGAGGTGTGTGTGGAGGGGGAGAAGCCCCAGGACTGGCTGTACGAGTCGTACTACAGGATGAGCCAGCAGCACCCGCTCATCGTGTTCCTGCTGCTGATCGTCATGGGAACCTGCCTCGCACTGCTCGCTGTGTTCTTCGCTTCGGGACTGGTGAGTGTATGTGTGTGTGTTAACAGTGTGTGTGTGTGTGTGTGTTTTAACAGTGTGTGTGCATAGGTAAGTGCATAGGTAAGTGCTTAGAGGCGTGGGTTAGTGACCACTGAAAAAACTAAACCGTTGAATTAACTGTATTAAAGGTCCCCTATTATGTAAAATCCACTTTTTCATGTCTCTTCTACAGAAACATGTGTCCCCTCTATGTAACGAGATTCTGAAAGTTCCAGGAAAAAAGATTCTCTCACTTTTTGTCCTGATCCATTTATATAACAACCTGTCTGAAAATGAGCTGATCAGATTTTGACCACTTTATGATGTCATAACGATTTTTTTGGGTTGTGTAACCATTAGCCAATCACCAACCAAGGTAACCCCCCCCCCCCCCTTAATCACCTGAATCTCCCCCTAGAGCACCATTGTGTTTTTTTTAACCAAATATCTCTCAGAGGGGCGTGGGGAGGGGCTCCTTATTTTCATCTAAAGTAACAGACAGGGAATCAGCACTTTTGAAACAGGGCTGAAACAGAGGGGATTATGGGATGCTGCAATGATCTGTTTGGTATTTGGAGCCAAACACTTCAGAGACATGTTTTGTATATATCTGAGACCTGTAATATATTGATGAAAAACAGTATAATAGGGGACCTTTAAGTCAACAGATTTCACATTACTGTATTAGGTAAGGTGAAATCAATAATATTAAGTTGAACCTAGTATTGTTTTTATTTAAATGTAATATTATGGCTTGCAACTAACCTAATACAGTTCTGTGAAATCTGTTGACATAATACATTTAAGTATACAGTATAGTGTGATAATATATATGCGAATATAAATGCAGTTTATCGTTGTTTTTTGGGGAGATTCCCTTTTTCACTTTCAATTCAAACATTTAAACTGTAAAGGATTTATTGTTTACTGTGTAGTTTTTGGCTATATGAAAACCTTACATGTCCTTAAGTCCTCTAGCTATTTTACCTACAATATACTTAAAGGCATGCAAGTGATATAATGATGTATGAAAAGACAGTATGGATAGCGCTCTCATGTTTGTTCAATCATTACGATTACGATGCTGAAGTGGACCGATGATTAGCTTAGCATGCAGACCCTAAACACATGGAAACATTTAGTGCCTCTAAAGACACCAAATAACACAAAAACCTGAAGTATGAAAATTACAATTTACCCATTTATGTGTTTTATGCGCTGGACAACTTTTAGGCCAACTCTGTTTTCTACGGTGTCCGACAGGTGCAAATGCTACAACGGCCCAAAACACATTCAAAGGAAGAATATCTTCACCACGTCAAAACACATGCGCAGCATTCACTAAAAGCACTGCACAAACGAAATGCTGCTGTAATAAAAAACTCTGCAAGAAGCTCAAAACTAAACGGAAACGGGACACTAAAACCAGAGGGACCAGAGCGCCTGTTGACGTTCGTGGTTAAGTATTACTGAATGCACATAATTGTGATATTATTCTTCTCCTCTAACTCTTGAAAAGATAATGAATAAGCGTATTTATCATGAAATGGGTCAGCAGTCCAAAGAGAAGCACACCGTCTACAGAACTGCAGACAATAGGAAAATATGGATGGTTTTGAATTATATATGCAATCTTAATCATTTTATTTTGGCCTGTTTTCCAAATCCCAGTTGTGCTTCTTCATGTTAGATGATAACCACAATTGCAGTCAAAAACCAAAGTTGCATTTCTTCTTCCTAAAGAAAATATTTCTCAAAAAACTAAATCTGCAAAAACAAGGTTTGTCAGAATATTGTCAGAGTGTTTGATGTTGTGGAATACTGCACATTTCATTTGAAGCACCATAACAGATTCTGCATGGCTTCAAGCTAAATATGCTATAGATATATATATATGCTATGCCCTCTTGTTAGGATCGCTGAAGTGTCTGAATACGTTTTATATTGCACCCTCACGAGACTGAATGGCCAATGTTCATGTGTGTGTGTGATTATATGTGTGTGTGATTATATGTGACAACAGAAGAGGCTGTAAAGCGACACTTTAAAATTGCAACGCTGGGTTTGCAGAGTGGATGAAGAGCGGGATGAGAGTTTAGTTTGAAGTTGTGTAGGTGTTGTTGCTTTTGTCAACTGAAAAGTGTTGTTTTGGACACAAACACTCAAACACAGGCTATTGTTTCTCAAGTCCTGCTTTTGTGTTTTTTTATGACAAAGCCATACAAAAGGAATCCCACTCACTGCAGTGATGTTGTTTCAGATTGATTGTTTTTGCTGCTTTATGTTCGGGACGACCTATGCTCTTCTCTCTGTAGCGCCTGGACGCTGAAGGCAATCTCTTCAACCGGGCATTATAGAGCGTTGCAATTATGACGTATTTTTGTAGGACGACCCTGAAGTGAGGGTCCCTCGACAAAAGCGATGGGATTTTTCCATTTGATTTTGGAATATTGCAGAAAATAGGCTTTGTAGCAAACCCACACCAGTGTTTCCCACAGATCTGAAATATACTTGTGGTGGTAGCCGACAAGCGGGGGATGCTTGTGGAGCGGAGTTACTGCGGAGCGCATACTTACTTTGGCGGACGTTAATATACCTGTGCGGCCCGCCCAAGTAAAGTCTATGTTTGGGAAACCCTGCACACGTATGATACTTACACTCCTAGTTCAGCAGGATAATCTCTACATGTTAACACCACTTTATGATTTTTGAAGTGTAAATGCAGTAAAAAGCCAAAGTTAATCTATAAACGAACCCCATCACGGTCACATGGCTGCGCGTCACCACCGCTAAGCTAAAGGCGGCTAATGTTTGTCGTGCTGACGTTTAGTTGTTAGCAATCGCTTTTTTAATAACACATAGAAGCTACAAACATTTATGAGTGGGGTATTTACTGTTGTATTTCTTTTGTAGAACAAAATGTAAAGATCTCTTCAGGTTGTGTTAACCACAGATCTTATTTCAGGATTCTTACCACAACCGTCATTTCCAGGTTTTAGGACTCATTCCTGCACCACTCTATTTAGTCTGCAATAAGGGCTGTCACAATACCAGATAGTTACTGCACCATTATTTGCGGCCAATAATAACAATATCATAGTTTAAGAAAACCTTCAAAATGATCATAATGCTATCTGATCTTGACTTTCTATTTTGTCAGTTTGTTTCACACTCGAAAAACAAGTGTGATGGAAAAATAATCTTAGTAACTGTACAAAAACAATAATTACACTAATGGAAAGTGAGTTTTAAGAGGCACTGGATGATAAACACAATATTATCGTAGTTGTATTTATAACATGATATCAATATGAACTTGGGGATTTTAGCCTTTGCAGAACATTTACATGCACACAAACCTTTACAGGAAAGGAAACACCCCAAAACGCATGATAGGGCCTCTTAAATAATCATATATTTATACATTGTGTAGAGACTGGTAATGTTACACCACCTCTAAAACCAGGCGTTGCTGGATTCTGTCACTGAAGTCCTGTTACATTCAATTGAGCTCCACACTGGGGTCGTTCCCAGGAAAACCTCCACCCAAATCGATTCCTTTACTTCTATTTAAGACGAATCAATAGATCTTATTGCCCCGGCCAGGCATCTTATTCTCCATTTTCTACTTCTGGGTCTTCCCAGCTTCACAATCCTAATCTCCTCTAATCATTTCACAAACCAAACAATTATTTCTTACCAATTTGTTCCTATTACAGATAAAAGCCAGACCTGTCTGCAGTTACAGAGTGTGTTCAGTGAGGCGAGTGTATTACTGCTCGACGAAGAAGAATGGCAGGAATAAATAGAGGGTAGGGTTTGAGCTGAGGGCCGGGGAGAGGGGGGGGGAGAAAGGGAGGGAGGAGAGGATGTTGTTGTAACTGTTCTTTATCAGTGAGCCGGCAGAAAGTCAACCAAAGCAGCGCTAATGCTCCCAAAATGACTGCACACTTTTATCTCTCCCTACAGATCAGGGCTGGAGTGAGTGAGTGAGTGCAGTGACATAGATTTCTCCACCCATACTTCACAGTGTGTGTGTGTGTGTGTGTGTGTGTGTGTGTGTGTGTGTGTGTGTGTGTGTGTGTGTGTGTGTGTGTTGTGTGTGTGTGTGTGTGTGTGTGTGTGTGTGTGTGTGTGTTGTGTGTGTGGTGTGTGTGTGTGGTGTGTGTGTGTGTGTGTGTGTTGTGTGTGTGTGTGGTGTGTGTGTGTGTGTGTGTGTGTGTGTGTGTGTGTGTGTGTGTGTGTGTGTGTGTGTGTGTGTGACTGTGTCTTGTTTGGGTGTGTTTCCAAAGGAAGTCTCTCATTTCCTTTTCGGGCTTATCTGCGTTTTTTCCCAAAAATAATTATTTTTTATTTTGGTTGCCTTGAAGTTGTATTCATTGATGTGTGTGTATAAGTATGTGTGTGTCTGTGTGTGTTTGTGCCTGCACTTAACCAGCATTTACATGGTAGTATGCTAACTCAGTGACAGTTTAATCGACATCAATAACATATCTGGTAATGGAACATTGGAAATCTACGCATGACAAGAAAAATGTTCTTTTATTGACTGCAATGTTCATTTCTGTTCATGTTTTTTTACTTTATTACCATTTGCAACACCCACATTAATCTTTGCATTTTAGTCATTTGATTGATCTTTGTATTATTAGTCTGCAATCAATGATTTCTCTCCATCTCGCTGACAGGTTGATAGATGCAGGGCAGTGAGAGCAGGGTGTTTTTGTGATGATGGATCACCAATCAGAAATGTCTGTGAATGAATCACCGACCGAGGTGCGGTCAGAGCCGCGATACAACGAAGCATTAATGTTCTACACGCAAACACAAGACTTAAAATAATAAATGGTGAAGAAATGTGGATATTTTGTTATCAGTTTATAGGTAAATCAAATTGTTCACATTTAATTCCAGTCATTTTACTTCTTTGATAATATGTGTTGTACTCTACCATACATCTCATTCTAGTGTGCTATCTTTACAGAAAATAAATTCAAATCAAAGGAGTATCCATCGGTTTAGTATCAAACTTCCAGGATCTCACAATTGACCAAATAAACAAAGACTTTTCGGTAAAGAACAACAGAGGCTCAGATATTATGTCTTTTAGTCAATAGAGTAGATACAGGTTGAGAACTAAATACTACACTTCCCATGATGCAAACCGTGACAGATCTTTGCTTGCCTGGTGAACACCCAAACCTTATGATATGTTAACCTTATGAATGTTATTTTCTCATAGAGAGCTCTACTAAAGCAACAGATTACATGCCACTTTTATTAGAGGCTAATACCAACTTCCAATGACAGATAAAAAGAGATTAATAAAACACGAATTGCCCCTTTTATTTGAAAGATATTAATCCAATTTAATTGTGATTTTAAATACAAGAAATACTACATTTGCTTTGATTATCAAGTGCTGTTTTGGCGTAAAAGCCTTCAGAATTTTGAAATTCCTAATATTAATGAATCCACCCTTCTTGAGTTACACATTTCCTGAGTGCCATCATCCTTTTCCCATGGCCTTATCCTGTATGTTCCTTATGATTTGGCTGGTGGGAATATGCGCTATTATTTCTGTGTTTCAAACTGATTTGATGCAGCGTCTTCCCACTGCTGTGCCCTCTGACATGGATTATGAAATCTCTATTTCTTCACTGCGTTCCTCCTCCGGGGTGCTGAGGTGAAGAGATGTAAGTTCACAAGAAACAAAACCTCAAGATCTCTCTCAGCAGAAAAAGATATACATGATATACGTCTGAAATATTACACAATGAAATGTGTTGGTGTGTAGATCCGCCAGAATTAACTCACCTTTGAAGTTAATTATATTTTTAAGCATTGAGAGTGGTATCACATTTGACCTTTTATATAAGTAATCAGGAATTGAGATACCAATATGCTTCTGACTGGTTTTAGTAAAGAGGCCCTATTATGCTTTTTGGGGTATTCCCTTTACTGTACTGTTATATCGTTTTTTGTGCACGTAAATGGTCTGCAAAGGCTAAAATCCCTGCATTGGACTCCATTGTTTACTTCCGCGACATAGTGACATCACTACCTAACACTTGCGCTTCTATTGGCTAGCGCTCTAACACATTGTACATGATAGGCTAAGGGGCGGGACATCTCTGAGCGGTTGACCAATCACAACAGAGCCGGCCAGCTAACCAATCAGAGCAGACTGGGCTCTGGTTTCAGACAGAGGGTGAAAAGAGGTGCTGCAGCACAGGCAGTATGAGAAAACATCCCGATAGCAATGAACACATTAAATGCTTTGACAATAAATACATAAAAAAAATTCATCTGTGGAAGCCGTAGCGCTGTAAAAAGCACGACCAATCATCTGAGCCGGCCCGGCTAAAATAACTGGATGGCCTACCTGCCTGCCAGCCTTCCATCTCGTGCACAAACTTATCTCGTGCCCTCATTGGTCATGTGCACGTTCTTGTGTGTTGGAGGAGGGGCTCTGTAAGGAAGTCTGAAGGAAGGGGCAGATTTGTTTCGGCTGCGTACTTTCAAATTCTAGCGCACTCGAGCTGGTTTCTCCATTCTTACCTACCCTACCTTTAAAGCATGGAAACATGACACAGTAGAGGCACAAAATACAAGTATGAACCTGAACATTAGCATAAAAGGGCCCCTTTAATTTATATCATAATATTTTGGGTCAAGGCTCGATGCTCTGACCTGTTTTAGCAAAGGTATGTTAATGTTCCTCCTGCAAATGGAGCACTCAAGTAAAGGTTTGTTGATTATTGATGATTTTCATAACCAAGCTGAAGGCAGAGTGAAGAAATCTGCCACGAGTGCTGCTGCATCATCAAGCAGGATGAATATTAATAAGGCACCAAAACATGTAAAATGCTTACAGTACCATGATTTGAACACAAGCTTCTATGCCACCTCTCCCCCTCTCTTTCTCTGATAATGTATTTGGTGTGTTTTTCTCATTTCACTGCTGAATAATTAGATTCCTGCGTTTCTCTGCCGCTGCTGTGTCTCCCCTTTTTCCTCCCAGTATAATAGCTGGATAAGCCAGACTGGGCTAAAAAAGGAAATAATTGTTCTGGATGACAATGGAGTATAATATAGCGGGCACAACACCCTGCCTCTACGCCATGTCGAGGGAAATGGCTTTTAAAGCTTTCAAAAGGGTTTTAACAGGATTAGATTGCCAACAATCAGAAATGTGCAGAGTGCAGATGCTTCTCGTTTTATCGTACCACAAAAAAAGTGAATTGTTGAGAGCGGTTATGTGTGAGCATACAGCTAGGATGGGTTTTTGTCACACTCAGGTATCCCTCCGGTGTTTGCAGTCTTTGCTCACATCCTCATTGGGATTCAACGTGCGCTCCGGGCTGACTGTATAGCTGGCTCGGCGTCAGCAGTCATATCCCACGGGATCCCTTCGCCAGAGCCTGACTCACACTACCTCTGCTTCATCATGCTGCTGCACCAACACACAGCAAAAAGATCTCTTCCCGAATTAGCTCAGGTCAAAAAGCTTCTGAAACTGTCAAATCCGCCACAAATATTTAAGTCTGTGACATCTTTTGAGTTTGCTGCCCCGGAGAATTGTTTGTTTAGCGAATCAAACCCATTTCTGTGTCCACATTGATGTTAATTTTGCTGCAAATTTGGTGATATCTAATCATGGAGTGGCTTGCTGATTTAAAGGTCCCCTATTATACTGTTTTTCATCAATATATTATAGGTCTCAGATATATACAAAGCATGTCTCTGAAGTGTTTGGCTCGAAATCCCAAATAGATCATTGTAGCATCCCATAATCCCCTCTGTTTCAGCCCTGTTTCAAAAGTGCTGATTCTCTGTCTCTTACTTTAGATGAAAATAAGGAGCCACTCCAAAAAGTGAGCAAATCTTTTTTCCTGAAACGTTCAGAATCTCTTTACACAGAGGGGACACATGTTGATGTATAAAATGTATGAAAAAGTGGATTTTGCATAATAGGTGCTCTTTAAGTCTGTGACATATTTTTAGTTCGCTGCCCTAGAGAATTGCGTGTTTAGCGAATCACACACATTTCTGTGCCCACATTGATGTTCATTTTGCTGCAAATTTGGTGATATTTAATGATGGGGTGGCTTGCTGATTTAACATTTACAGAAGCCGAACCCGTCCGTGCAATCATGACTTTTGGAATTAGTTCAAATGGTTTACGTGGGTGTGTGGACGGATCAAGTCTTTGAGAGTGTGTTTAGTGTGTAGAAGCTCTAAGTGCTCTCTTGGAGCAGGTGATGGTAATTTTGCTGCTGTTTCATAATTTACAGTCTGAAGAGGGCAAAAGATCAAAGAGAGTACTTTATTATCACCCTTGACACATTTGTGTGTGCATGTTTGTGGAGTTACGTGTTTGTGTGAATGGGATTTTTGGATATAGAGGGTTTTCTAGTCAGAATCAGGAGAGGTACTTTGGCCACTCAGTGTATAATTATCTGTAGGACACGAACATTCAGAGGTCAGGGACAGGTCAGAGGATGAAAGTGCTAGAGAGGAAGACATTAAAGGGACCTGAAAGGTGTTTCACTCCCCCCATGTTCACATGAATAATTGAACACATGACATGTGTTGCTTACTTTATTTTATCTGGATAACTGCACAGACTTTTCATCATTTTTGCAACAAGAATAAACTGCACTTTTCCCAATGTCGTGTTATTCTGCAGAATTACGTTTCATAACTTGTGTTGTCCAAAACACATACTTATTTTAACCATAACCATGATATTTGAAATATATTTGAAAGGGGACCTATTATGCTCCTTTTCAGATTCCATATTTGTATTTTCTGTCTCTACTGTGACATGTCTCCATGCTTTAATGTTCAAAAAGCTCTTTATTTTTCTCATACTGTCTGTGCTGCAGCACCTTTTTTCACCCTCTGTCTGAAACCAGAGCCCAGTCTGCTCTGATTGGTTAGGCTCTGTTGCGATTGGTCAACCGCTTAGAGATTCCCCGCCCTTAGCCTATCACGTACAATGTGTTGGAGCGCTAGCCAAAAGAAGTGCGAGTGTTACATAGTGATGTCACAATGTTACTGAAGTAAACAAAGGAGTCCAAAGGAGGCGTTGCATGCAGGGGGGAGTGTATTTTGAGAGAAACTCCATCTGGAGGGTACCATGGGATTTTAGCCTTTGCAGACCATTAACATGCCCTAAAACATATAACACACTACAGGAAAG
Source organism: Trematomus bernacchii (assembly GCF_902827165.1). Classification (NCBI taxonomy): domain Eukaryota; kingdom Metazoa; phylum Chordata; class Actinopteri; order Perciformes; family Nototheniidae; genus Trematomus; species Trematomus bernacchii. Next base: position 4,534,241 of record NW_022987564.1, on the reverse strand, counting down.
GGAGGCGTTATAGGGCCCCTTTAATACGCATTTCTCATTCATGCACGTTTAAAACTGTGACAAGGAGGAACTACTTTTACCTCTAAATGTATGGAAACAGGATTTTTCGGAGACAGGGTCGGCAGGATGATGGAGGTCTAGTCGGAGTCACAGAGATAGAGATGCTGTGTATGAGTGTGTGAGTGTGTGTTGACAGCTTTAAATGCTGACAGTGTGAGTGCAGAAGTGATGCTGTAGCACATTCTCATACTGTCTGTCTGCCGAACTGTGTGTCGTCTGTTCATCTGTTAGTGTGTGTGTGTGTGTGTGTGTGTGTGTGTGTGTGTGTGTGTGTGTGTGTGTGTGTGTGTGTGTGTGTGTGTGTGTGTGTGTGTGTGTGTGTGTGTGTGTGTGTGTGTGTGTGTGTGTGTGTGTGTGTGTGTGTGTGCGTGTGCGTGTGTGTGTGTTTCATGTTATACATCTATCCAAGGACTGAATGTCCTCAATAGGAAACAAAAGTAAGGGAGCATTTGACTATAGTGGCGTCCATTTTGTGTTAATTTGTATCTTGTTATTTAGGTTTAAGGTTAAAAGATGTTTTTTGGTTAACTCCTGATCGGTTATTGGTTTGGTTTTATGCATTGCAGCAGGTAAATCAGGGCTTGACATAAACCTTTTTTTGCCTTCAAGCCACAATTGGTTTTCCAAAGGCAACTCAGCATTTTCACTATAGCCACATTTTGTTATTGGGGATTTACGGTTTAAGTCAT
>NW_022987564.1:4443492-4528492 GCF_902827165.1 Trematomus bernacchii | reverse complement strand
ATCTGCACACATCACAAGCTAAGAGCTGGTATAAAACATTTTACTATGTTGGCTTCAAGTATTTAATCTGTTTACTCTTTGTGTGAAGTGTTTTCGTGAATCGTTTTCCAGCTTTTAGTGGTTAAAAACATGGGTTTTAATTAGTGTATGTTTGTCGAAATGTAGTAATAGATATGTTGGGAAGTAGTATAAAATGTCCCTGTCCATGGTGCTGATCATGCAACTGTGTATAGATAACCTTTTTTTTCCAAAAATAAAATGGACTTAGGCCTCAAACTGTTTGTATGAATATTAATGTTGATGTGAAATGATCATACATTGCCATTTTATTAGTAACATTATGCACCTTTGTTTGTGCATTTAGGCACCATTGATAATAGAGTAGTGAGTGACACATTGGGGTCCAGGTCGCAGCGAGATCACTTTCTGTCAGGGTTTGTTTTTTTAAACAAACCTGATTCGATCAAAGAAGAATCCTGTCTGCTGAGCGACTCTCTGAACCTGAAAGACACAGGAAGTAAACAGACAGAGAGGAAGGTCAAAGTTCATCTGGAGTCCCAGCTGAAACTGTGACCTGTTTGCGCGGCTCGCCACCATAACAGGAAGTGGAGCACTGACAGCTTGGGGAACAAAGGCACGCGGTATCAATGAGCAACAGAGTGGGAAACACACGTCTACACGTTGTGCACAACACACAGGAACACACACACACACACACACACACACACACCCACCCACACACACACACACACACACACACACACACACAAAACATTTTGTTGTATATATTCAAGCCCAGATAATGCTAATGTTCAGGTTCATATTTGTATTGTGTGTCTCTACTGTGACATGTCTCTATGCTTTAATGTTCAAAAACCTCTTTATTTTGATCATACTGCCTGTGCTGCATCACCTCTTTTCACCCTCTGTCTGAAACCAGAGCCCAGTCTGCTCTGATTGGTTAGCTGGCTGGCTCTGTTGGGATTGGTCAAGAGCTTTGAGATTTCCTGCCCCCATCACGTACAATGTGTTGTAACGCTAGCCAATAGAAGCATGAGTGTTATGTAGTGATGTCACTATCTTACAGAAGTAAACAAAGGAATCCAATTGGGCAAAAGCAGAAGGGGTTCAATTGCAGTCATGTTCCTGATGTATACCTTTTTTCATAGAGATGCCCCACATTATTTCAGGGAAAGCATGTCGTGTGCAGTTTTGGTTCTGAAGATCAGACAGTGGTTGTCAAAGCTGGCAAATGATGATGACATTTCTCTCAAGCTGCAGCTGAATTATTTAGTGGTCTTTGTTCACTCATATTTATAGGCTGAGAGACACAAATAAAGAAACGTTATCAGAAGATTGTTCACAACATGAAGAGCTTTGCACCGATCCGTTCTTTGTTTAATCCCCTATCGACATCTTCCTGTTTCCAGGTGTCCTTCTTCCTGTTCATCGTGTTCGTTGTCTACACCATGCTGCCCTTCTCCATGAGAGGAGCCATTATAGCCAGCGCCATCACCTGCTTCTCTCACACCGTCACCCTCAGCGTCTGCCTGGCCTCCACCGCCCCAGATCTGGAGCCTCTCGTGTGGCAGGTAACACAGATAATTGTTTATGCAAAAGGTGAATAGTCTGCCTTTTATATATAGAGCTTTACGACCACTCAAAGCGCTTTTGGATCACAAGTCAATTGGCTCGGTGGTAAATCAGCTTCTAAATCGGAGATAGAGAATGGGTCGGATGTCAGAAAGTGTGTGGGTTGGTGTCGGCTGGCCAAATCACATGTGACTTCAACAAATTGCAAAAAAAAGCAAGTTAGGTCTTTCAAAAAAATGTATGCGGAAAACTGTGTATTTAAAAAGGAGTGGAAAGACATATATGAGTTAATGTTGTCCCAGTCAGCACAGAGCATGTTTGATTTGCAAAGAAACATACATTTAAAGTGGACTATTAAGCTAATTTTCAGGTTCCTATTTGTACTTTGTGCCTCTACTGTGACATGTCTCCATACTTTAATGTTCAAAAAGGTACTTATTTTTCTCATACTGTCTGTGCTGCAGCAGCTCTTTTCACCCTCTGTCTGAAACCAGAGCCCAGTCTGCTCTGATTGGTTAGCTGGCCGTTTCTGTCGTGATTGGTAGACCGCTTCGAGATGCCCTGCACTAAGCTTAGCCTATCACGTACAATGTGTTGGACGGCCAGCCAATAGATGCGCCGATGTTAAGTCGTGATGTATGTTACGGAAATAAACAAAGTAGTCCAATGGAGGCGTTTCAGGCAGGGGGGAGTGTGTGGGAGAGAAACTCCCTCTGGAGGAAACACAGGAATTGTAGCCTTTGCAGACCATTTACATGCAGAAAAAACCTATAGAACACACTCTAGGAAATCGAAAACCCCCCAAAAAGCATAATGGGGCATAATAATTGTTCAAGATATCTGACCTTGAATACAAATCAGATATGGACCCTTGAGAACCTGTGTGACACACCAACATCACAGACCCTTAAGCATCACATCTGCACATTTACATTAAGATACAGATAACACTTAAGGTACATAGGGAAAAAAAGAACTGATTTGTTTGCATCAAATGAGGCTGACACACACACACACACACACACACACACACACACACACACACACACACACACACACACACACACACACATACACCCAGTGGAAAAGCACACTAACAATAAAACATGCTCAGGAAACGTTAATTGCCCTTGGATACAGCGCTGAGGAAGACCTATTGATATGCATGGTCACATTTTAAAGAGCTTGAGGTTGACATAGTGGTGGAAAGAGCTTGTTTTAAGTGTGTGCTCGGGCTCTGTTTTTACGATGTAATAGTAGTAGTGGAAGAAGCTAGACACTGTTATGAGAAAATAACATATAACTGCACACGCGTCACCTCCTGACATTACTTTAATGCCTTACTCTTTGTGTGTATGTGGTGTATGTGGCAGATCTTAGCCAACGTGATCATCTTCACATGTGGAAACTTAGCGGGGGCGTACCACAAACACCTGATGGACCTGGCCCTCAAACAGACCTACCAAGACACCTGCAACTGCATCAAGTCCCCCATTAAACTGGAGTTTGAGAAGCACCAACAGGTACGCACGCACGCACGCACGCGCGCGCGCACACACACACACACACACACACACACACACACACACACACACACACACACACACACACACACACACACACACACACACACACACACACACACACACACACACACACACACACACACACACACACACACACACACACACACACACACACACACACACACACACACACTCTGAGGCCCACTTGAAACGAGAGAGGCTCTCATGGTCAGCCTGGATTTGTATTTCTATGAACCTCCACAACATAGAAGGACGTCTTTGAGTACAGATTGACCTTAGTACCAACCTAAGAACAATGGATGTGGATTAACTATTGATTTAATTTGGTCATAGCAATCAAAACAGATAAGAAAATGGGATTTAAAAGTGATGGCGAAAAAAGAAAAGGCGAGGAGGTTAGAAAGGGAGACTATAGGGTCGTTCATGAATGAGTCCCTAAACCCCAAAATGAGTTAGCGTCTTAGCACTTCCAGGTTTTTAATGAGTTTTGGGTCCGATGCCTGAAATAAGCTCTGTGGTTAACACAAGCTAAAGGGATTATTAGGTTTTGTTCTACGGCGTTACATACGTCAGTAAATACTCCTCTAGTAAATGTCCAAAGCTTCTTTGTGTCTCTACAAAGCTAACAAGTGACTATAGGAGACTATTAAACCAATTATTAGCTGCCTTTAGCTTAGCTGTGTTTACATGAAGTCATGAGACCGTTATGGGGTTTGTTTATAGTTTATTTAATGTTATAGTCTTCTGGTAATTGCTATTACGCTTCGACTGCAATATTTCAAAATTCAATGGAAAAATGCCATTGAATTTCTGCAAGGAAACCCCTGCAATGCTAACTCACTGCTCGACCTACACAAATACATCAACACTGCACCACTAGAGAAGCACAGAGTCAAGAAGAAATCCAAATATAACATTAAGTAGACTGGAAAAAAAGAAGACGAGGGGGAGGACAGGATGTTAAAATAGAGCAGGAGATTAAAACCTTCAATTTGTGGAAGCACAGATAAAGAGAAGCAGCCTCACCTGACGTTGGTGTGTCGCTGCACGTAGAGGTTGTGGAAGTTGTTGGTGCTCTCGGTTCGCGCACACACACACACACACACACACACACACACACACACACACACACACACACACACACACACACACACACACACACACACACACAGAAAGAAGAGAGAGAGATGGAAATGTTTTGAAGTGAACTTGTGGTTAAACTCTGGTTTCTGAGGATGCATGTGTCACGTTGAAGGACTCTGCTTTAATACGGTTTACATCTGAGTACATTTTTTTCAATAATAGGCTGCAAAATGTAACAAATTGCAACCTATTCCGTGATTTGGGTATTTCTCTGTATCTAAACAATTCACCTCTTGTTTCTTTATAATCATATAGAATTAAAGGCGCAATGGATTTTATTTCCAAAACGAACCTGCAAAATAATTACATTTCCATACACCTCGGCTTTGTGTTCAGTGCTAGCAAATGCAAGCATGCTAACAAACTAAGCTAATATGGTGAACATGCAAACATTTCCTGCTACATGTATTAGCATTGTTATTTTGAATATGTTATCATACTTAACTAAACAAATACGATGAACATGCTTAGCAATTTTCCTGCTTAATGTATCTGCATTGTCAATGTGAGAATGTGTGCATGCTGACTTTAGCACAGTTCTATAGCCTCATCGAGCTGCTAGCTTAGCTTTAGCATTTCCTTGTTTTTCCTAGATTTCTTATTCAGAGCAGTACAGTATACTAATTAATTTGAAAAGTTTCTGGTTTTATTACCCAAATATTTCTCTCCTGAGTTTGTCAGGATGAGGAGTTGTCGGTGATGTCTGAAGAGGCATTATCTTATGACATTTGCTTGACATTAGCCATTCCTTGCGACCAGGGAAATGACACAGAAAATTGCTCATTAATAAGCAGTGGTCCACTCAGTCGGGACTAACCAGGATTACTCTTTTTTGGAAATATAAAATGTGTAGTTTGTCCTTGCTTGTTGTGAAATATAGTTTTAACATTAATGTTTCATATTAAAATATATTTGTTTAATATGATAGTGTTAATGTCATTGTAAATTCCCCATTATGTGTAAATATATTTACAATTTATTATCATTTATGTCCTTTTTCGACATGTTAAACATAGCATTTATTCTAAAGGTGTGTGTGTGTGTGTGTGTGTGTGTGTGTGTGTGTGTGTGTGTGTGTGTGTGTGTGTGTGTGTGTGTGTGTGTGTGTGTGGTGTGTGTGTGTGTGCGTCCGTGTGTGTGTGTGTGTGTGTGTGTGTGTGTGTGTGTGTGTGTGTGTGTGTGTGTGGTGTGTGTGTGTGTGTGTGTGTGTGTGTGTGTGTGTGTGTGTGTGTGTGTGTGTGTGTGTGTGTGTGTGTGTGTGTGTCAGGGTGCACGTAAATGCCAGTGCAAAACGAAATGCCAAATCTCATTCAAAAGCTGAATGCAGATACTTAAGTCCATGAATCAAACACATGATTAATAAAGCCACATCTCTTCAGGCTATTATTCCCCCTCTGCGCTCTCACAGCAGAGAGTTCATACTGCTCCAGTGCTGAATAAGTAAATACGTGCGGGTGGTGTGGGTTTCTATTTTTAGAGCACCCCTCTCTCTACTTAATTTGCTGCTGTGTTTTAGGAAATGAGCCCGTGGTGTGTGAACAATGTAATGACCCTCTCTGCTGCGATCCGCAATATGAGTCACACCCCCTCAGGCAGCTCTCTCTCAAATACACACAAACACACACACCCACACACCCACACACATGCCCAAACATTCATGCACGCTCAAAATTGCCCTCCATCCAATATGGATGGTGCTAAATTAAAGCCAAAACCCACAACTTACACAACAGCTATGAGTGATGGATGTTGATTCTCTGGCTCTCCATTCCCTCAGAGAAATGACCGTATTATACAATGAAATATTGTTGTAAAAATGTCCAAAGGTCCTATAAGAAAAGTTTACAATGAGGAATATATCAGGCAGGTACACAAATATCAACAGTATAACACTACACTGATTGCAAGGGGATCAATATCGTTCATTTATGACTTGTATAGTCTATAAAACGTGTCTTCTTTATGTTCATACTTTTAGGGCCAACTCAGCCATGTCTTTATTTCGTCACTTTTCTCCACTATATTATTCATAAACATATATATTTTTCTATTTATGGATTGGGAGGTGGGGTTGTTACTGTTTTTTGTTGTGTTAGCCTCATGTTTGTGTATAAAAAGTGCTCTATACATGAGGATTTATTGATTGAGTGCTTATGTAGGATCACATTTGCAGAACGTGCTCCTTTTCTTTCCTCTGCTGTGCTGCATAATTATGAACAATGAAGATCACCATCGCTCTTCTTTGCATAACTTAATCTTCCAGTACTCAGCGCTGAAAAATTACCCCTGATGAACCCTTATTAGAGGAATGTATAAATATATCCAAGAGGTTAAATATTGGCTGTGGAGGACAAAGGTTATATTTAAATGCATATATATTAGTGACAGAACACAGTAGAGCAGAATCAAACTACCACCCCAAATAACACTTCTTCTTAATGATGAATTGTTTCCACTTGCGGCTATGCCTTTGACTCACAATCTAGCAGTCAGGCTGTATGAGATGGAACATTTCCAGCCCCACTAAAACAAAAAGGCCAAGCAGCAGATTTATCAAAGTTGTCGTTTACATTTAAATAGGACATATAACGCACATTTTCAGGTTCATATTTGTAATTTAGTGTCTCTACTGTGACATGTCTCCATGCTTTAATGTTCAAAAAGGTCTTTATTTGTCTCATACTGCCTGTACTGCAGCACCTCTTTTCACCCTCTGTCTGAAACCAGAGCCCAGTCTGCTCTGATTGGTTAGCTGGTCGGCTCTGTAGAGATGTCCCGCCCCAATAGAAGTTTTCTATGGTCTTTGGTTAATGAACATTTGGGGCTATTTACCAGGGAATCAGTGTCTGGGGACTTTGTCCTGGCTGGTTTTCTCTGTGTATGCTGCTCGGGACGTATGTGCCATACAAGCGTACACAGCTCATGTTCGGAGAAACCTTAAAGAAAGGCATCAGTAAAATGGAACTTCTGTGTGAACTATTCATATCTTAAACTGCACTGTCACTTTTTATTCATGTCATGTATTTTTTCTTTTAATGTTTCTTTTATTATCTTTTCTTTTTGATGACTGTTTTTAAATGCCTTTGTCTGAATGTCTTTCATGTTTGTAAAGCACCTTGAATTGCCTTGTGTTGAAAGGTGCTATATAAATAAACTTGCCTTGCCTTGCCTATGGTGATCACTATGTTATGAAGTAAACAAAGGAGTCCAATGGATGCATTAAAGGCAGGGGGGGGGGAGTGTGTGGGAGAGAAACTCCCTCTGGATGGAACACAGGGATGTTAGCATTAGCAGACCATTTACATGCACACAAACCTATATAAGACACTACAGGAGAGGGAACACCCCCAAAAGCCAAATAGGGCCTCTTTAAGTTTTCAACGTACTTTAATACATCCTAGCTGCTTGACTCTTCCTCACCCCCCCCCCCTCTGTCCTCAGGAGCGTTTACTGCTGTCCTTACTGCCGGCTCACATAGCCCGGGTGATGAAGGCTGAGATCATCCAGAGGCTGCAGGGGCCCAACTTCGGTCGAACCGAGAGCACCAACAACTTCCACAACCTCTACGTGCAGCGACACACCAACGTCAGGTGAGGCTGCTTCTCTTTATCTGTGCTTCCACAAATTGAAGGTTTTAATCTCCTGCTCTATTTTAACATCCTGTCCTCCCCCTTGTCTTCTTTTTTTCCAGTCTACTTAATGTTATATTTGGATTTCTTCTTGACTCTGTGCTTCTCTAGTGGTGCAGTGTTGATGTATTTGTGTAGGTCGAGCAGTGAGTTAGCATTGCAGGGGTTTCCTTGCAGAAAGCCAATGGCATTTTTCCATTGAATTTTGAAATATTGCAGTCGAAGCGTAATAGCAATTACCAGAAGACTATAACATTAAATAAACTATCAAATCAAATCAAATCAAGGTTTATTTATAGAGCACATTTAAAAGCAATTTTTGGTCGGGCCAAAGTGCTGTACATGTAATAACTACAATCACATAAAAACACATTTCTATAAGCACAATAAAAGACAATAAATTACAACAGATATTTAAAAAGAAAACACAGGGAAAAGTCAGGAGTCGTGCTCCGCTCTGACTAAAAGGCCAGGGAGAAGAAGTGTGTCTTAAGAGTAGATTTAAAAACCCCTAGGGTCTATAAACAAACTCCATCACGGTCTCACGGCTTCATGTAAACACAGCTAAGCTAAAGGCAGCTAATAATTGGTTTAATAGTCTCCTATAGTCACTTGTTAGCTTTGTAGAGACACAAAGAAGCTTTGGACATTTACTAGAGGAGTATTTACTGACGTATGTAACGCCGTAGAACAAAACCTAATAATCCCTTTAGCTTGTGTTAACCACAGAGCTTATTTCAGGCATCGGACCCAAAACTCATTAAAAACCTGGAAGTGCTACGACGCTAACTCATTTTGGGGTTTAGGACTCATTCATGAATGACCCTATAGTCTCCCTTTCTAACCTCCTCGCCTTTTCTTTTTTCGCCATCACTTTTAAATCCCATTTTCTTATCTATTTTGATTGCTATGACCAAATTAAATCAATAGTTAATCCACATCCATTGTTCTTAGGTTGGTACTAAGGTCAATCTGTACTCAAAGACGTCCTTCTATGTTGTGGAGGTTCATAGAAATACAAATCCAGGCTGACCATGAGAGCCTCTCCATAGAAAACCTGTTTCCCATCATGCCTGAGGTTTACAGGGGAAACAATGACTGTGAGCGCTTCAAGTGGGCCTCAGATGTGTGTGTGTGCGTGCGTGTGTGTGCGTGTGTGTGTGTGTTGATCTGCCTTTTATCCTTCAGTAATAACAGATTCTCACTCGGTCTTAGCTCACAGAGAAGAGGGCAATCTCAGAAGTGACACCCAAGGACATGTGGCAGTGTGAATCTGCTGCTTCCTCCCACACACAGACACACACACACACACACACACACACACGCACACGCACACGCACACGCACACGCACACACACGGTTAGTGCAGAGACAAACAGCAGCCTCCTGTCTGCAGCGACGATAATTGCTTGTTGGTTGCTTTGTGTGTGTTTTAAATGCTTATTGAAAGACATGTCCTTCTCTTTTGGAAATCGTCTGGTGCATTTGCAGACTTGTCATATTTCCAAGGAGCAGACAAAACGTACGAAGTGCTGACGCTAGAACTTTTTTATACATTTAACTAAAACTTGCCACATTGTTCAGGATTCAGGAAGATGTGAAGTTTAATGTCTGCTTTTCTTTTTAATCTAATATATATATATATATATAAAACAATACAAATACATAGAAGGAAGTGAGCAATTATTGTCAGATGAGGGGAAAGCAACGGAGCATGATCCATTACCCGAACCCTTTTTTTTATAGTTTGTTTTGTGATATTGTTTCAATTCTGGATAATTTTACTTTTAAGAATACTGCAAAAAGAGTCGGTAATTACCGATATAAATAAATGCGAATTCCTTTGCTTAGATTGAAGACTGGTTTGATGTTACAGGGACTGCGATTAATTCAGGTCCCACTGTTCTGCTGTCCCTAAAATGTCTACTTTTGACTCAGATTCTATTCAAATGGCAATGTGTTCTTTATACTATGATACTATGAGTCAATAGGACTTGCAAACACTAAAGTAAGATATTGCAATATTTAGAATTGTACCCCTGTATTCTCACATGTAGCGTGTATCCAGATTCTTGCAAGTACAAAGCCCTATTATTAAGATGACAATAACTTGCATAGCATTAGAAACCTGCAGGGGCGCCACCAGGGATTTTGGGCCCCATGAAAAGATATCACATTGGTTACTTCAATATTTTTTTCTTAATGTTCTAAAATGGTTTGGGCCCCTTTCAGTCACGGGCCCTTATAATCGTCCTAATTTTTCACCCCCTTACGGCGCCCCTGGAAACCTGAACAGAGAAGATTGAGCCCGGCTCCACGGGGACGAAAACGGGTTGAATCCGCATATTTCTCATGCGTATAGCCCTCTAAGCTCGACGACGCCGTAAGGGAAACGTAGAAACAGACCCCGCAAACGACAACGGGTCCAAAGGTGGATAGATCTGGGAACGGAGCGCTCTGGGAGGTCCAACGGGGCCGTGGAGCCGCCTATACGGTCATTCGTTTTCATAGCCCCGCCTCTCCCCCGCAGGGTTGCTATCGTGCTCCAGTCGCTACTGACCATGCTACAGTTCTTTGTGCAACATCTACAGGAGCTCCTCCTTGAATTCAGATTATTTATCTTTATCTCGATATGGACATAAACGCGAGTGAAGTCTAATCTGACAGGACGGAGACACGCAGCTCCTGCCGCTGTGATGCAGCGGGAGCAAAACACACACTTCAAGTCAGATCATCACCCTTAGCTATTTTAATTACCTCTCAAACTACCTAAACTAGTTATAAATATGTTCATTTTTACTGTCGGGTCACTCATTACAGGATCAGCTGCTGCATGAGACAGACACTGACGCTGTCAGAAGAGAGGAAAAAGAGACAGCCTCCGTGTATTTGATGATTATATATCATTATATCGTCGTTATTCATTTGTTTTAAAGCTCAATAAATAACAATGAAGACCTTTGACCGGCAGTTTTATAATTTTGTCCGGAAGATTTAAACTTTAACACACGTTGACCGGCGAAAAACTCTGCCCGGTTCTGTCGGCCCCCACCGCGGAGAATACACAGAAGTGCAGCCATGACAACCATTCTTCTTCGCTGCTTTTGTGGAGGAAGTTGCTGCTTTTGTGGAGGAAGTTACAGCGCCACGTACAGGTTCGGCATATGTACTGCAGCTTTTCCAGCGTTTGGATGTAAACGGAGCCGTCTCGTGGAGCTTGACACAATCCGGTGTATATTGCGTGGGGACGGAAGGTTTTTTGCGGTTGCATTTGCGTTACTCCTATGCGTTTTGCCGTATTTGTCCTCGTGGAGCCGGTCCTTCATTCAGTCTTCGTTGGGTTTGTAGTTTGTGAAGTTCACTAGAAGGAGTAAAGGAGAAGGTTTATTCCATGGTAACATGTTTAATCTACTGCCACCAATGTGAAAGTGTTCACCAACTGAATAGCTTTGTGGAAAACAACACTGCAGACAAGTTAAGTCAAAGCAAAACGCAATAAACGCTCCATCTTCATGTTGCTCTACTAATAAAATGGCCCTCTCCTAATGCAGTACAAACAAGATATGCCATGAATGAAAGTGTTATTTCACGATAGTTTTATTCAGTGATGAAATCTTAATTATATTATTTGTTGTTCTTGTTTTGTGCAGCATTCTGTACGCAGACATCGTGGGCTTCACCAGGCTGGCCAGTGACTGCTCCCCCGGGGAACTGGTCCACATGCTGAATGAACTTTTCGGCAAATTTGACCAAATTGCAAAGGTAACTCAGAAATATCCCACTTTATTGATATAACCACATTTCATACACAGCGTGCTGCTTCAGATTAAAGCAATTGAAAAGCCAAGGATCCCTAATGATCTCCTAAAACACTCTTTATTGCTCGAGCTTCCATGCAACAACCCAACAACACTCAGCCCACTGTCTTGAATTACATGACAATTTAATTAAGAATTCATTTGGATTTAATAGAGGAATTAAGGATGTTTAAGACATCGAATAATGTGTTTCATTTCCCAGTGCTTTCAGCTAATGTGGCCTGATGTATTTAAAAGTTGACCTTATTGGAATTGTTTGCACAAATCTGCTAAATACAGCGAAGGAGAGAGCAGGTTGAGTTTTGTGCTGTCACTCACTCACTGCTCGGCCTTGAATGAAAGTCTTCTCTGTCCTGGGGCCAGCGTCGTACCTTCCCAGAGTGCTTTGCATGTTAACAGCTGCAGGTCGGGTTGTGTGGGCTGGTCAGAGTGTGTGTGGCGGCCTCGTGGGCTCTCAGTTTTCCGGGGATAAACAGTTGAGTCAGTTTCTCTCCGCGTTCCTGTCCAGAAGCTCTGACGAAGCCGGCGTTACATAAAGCCGCTCCGACGATGAGCTGTATCACATATGGAGCCAGAGCTGATGTGTGATGTGTGGGGGTGTATGATTCTGGATGTGACTGTGTGTGTGTGTGTGTGTGTGTGTGTGTGTGTGTGTGTGTGTGTGTGTGTGTGTGTGTGTGTGTGTGTGTGTGTGTGTGTGTGTGTGTGTGTGTGTGTGTGTGTGTGTGTGTGTGTGTGTGTGTGTGTGTGTGTGTGTGTGTGTGTGTGTGTGTGTCACACTCATGCCACTGTCTAAATCTTCTCCACTGCATTCAGAGGGAGTCTAAAGGAATCATAAAATAATGTACAGTAACTTAAATAAAAACAAGAAATTAATCTTATTTATTCCCCCTGTAAGCATTGAGTCGTTGATGAGTGCTTGTTTTATGTAGATATAATTATAGTTATTATATTTTACCTTTCATTGCACATTCTAACTTTGACTGTATATGTTGTACTGTATACATTTTGTATTATTTTATTTAAATTATCTTTTATTTTATTTCATTTTAAAATGGAGGAACTGTTATATACCCAACTTTCTACTTAATAAATTAAGTATTCTGATGCTGCTTATGTGACATATTATATTTATCACTATATTTATCTGACAGCTCTATTTGCTATTTACCTTTCAAATTAAAAAGTTACAAACAAAGCCTACATGTTTAAAGGCTTTATATTATATATAGAGAGATTTTTCAAGAAAAAAAAGAAATTCTCTATTGAGTACTTTAACTTTGAATACTTTAGGTACATTCCCAATGAGTATACCTACCTAAAGTATTTTTACAGTGTGGTATAGTACCTTTATTTAAGTATAGGATCAGAATACTTTCTGTACAGGTGTTTGGGTTGTGTGAACATGAGACAGAGCAGGAGAAAGTATATTTTTCAATGGAAATGTGCTGAAGATAATGAAAATGTTGGACAAATTATAAAGATAGCGTTAAATGTACACGGTTTCCTGACCAATTTAAAGGTCACCTATTATGCAAAATCCACCTTTTCATGTCTTTTATACATCAACATGTATCCCCTCTGTGTAAAGAGATTCTGAAAGTTTCAGGAAAAAAGATCCGCTCACTTTTTGTCCTGATCCATTTATATAAAAAAACCTGTCTGAAAATGAGCTGATCAGATTTTGGCCACTTTATGATGTCATAACGATGTTTTGGCTTGTGTAACCATTAGCCAATCACCAACCAAGTTAACCCCCCCCCCCCCACCTTATCACCTGAATCTCCTCCTAGAGCACCATTGAGTTCTTTTTAACCAAATATCTCTCAGAGGGGCATGGGGAGGGGCTCCTTATTTTCATCTAAAGTAACAGACAGAGAATCAGCACTTTTGAAACAGGGCTGAAACAGAGGGGATTATGGGATGCTGCAATGATCTGTTTGGTGTTTGGAGCCAAACACTTCAGAGACATGTTTTGTATATATCTGACACCTATAATATTGATGAAAAACAGTATAATAGGGGACCTTTAATCCACCTCTTTCCATTCTTAATGTCTCTGTCTTTCAGGAAAACGAGTGTATGCGAATCAAGATCCTGGGAGATTGTTACTACTGTGTGTCCGGTCTGCCTGAGTCGCTGCCTCACCACGCCAGAAACTGCGTGAAGATGGGCTTGGATATGTGTGAGGCCATCAAGTAAAATACCAGATCTCCCTCTCTCCTTCTCTGCCTCTCTCACACACACACAAACACAAACACAAACAACAAACAAACAAACACACGCCTGTCAAACAGATTGAGCGTTAGGAATGCCAGACTTCATTCCAGCTCTGTTTGAACTCCAGAATAAACACAATGTGAATTCAATATGATAAGCCTCCCCAACTGGAAATGGCAAACAAATGAAAAAATATTATTTTCCAACTCGCCATTTTTCCGCTCTCCATGTTGTTCACTCATGCATGACGTCAAACACATTAGTTTTATAGACCAATATGTTTGCTTGCAGGAACTGACCTTTAGTCACAATCAGATTAAAGATGTCCTGTCGAGTCGTCTGTGTGTCAGTTATACAATACTATAAGATTTTTCTGTCAGTTATAGTGGAAAACGTATCTTCCATTACTTCCATTTGCAACATCAACAAAGACAAATATTTAAGGCAAGAAACAAGGAAACCACATTTTAAATGACATTTTAAAGGGGCCTTATTCTGCTTTTTGGAGATTTCCTGCTTCTATTGGCTAACACATTGTACGCTCTGATTTCAGACAGAGGGTGAAAAGAGGTTATGCAGCACAGGCAGTATGAGAAAAGTAAACATGTCCCAAAATAAAATAGTGGTTACGGAAACTATAGATGAGAGTAACACATGTGTCACTTCCGGGCAAAAATGACGGCTCCGCCCACTTTTAGGGGAAAACAAAGCTGTCATTTGAATGGCGGTCAATTCAAATTCGGAAGTTTTTGCCAATCCGATCAGAAATTTAAGAAAACCGTGGGTTTTTGGATCTTCAAAGAGCCCGATTACAATGGCCAGACAGGCAAACAATAACATTAAATCATTGGAAATCGACGATCAGGCTCGATATATGGTGAAATATAGCAGTAGGCGATCGATGTCCATAGATGAGAGTAACATCTACGTAACTTCAGGGCGAAGATTACGGCCCTGCCCACTTTTGGGGGAAACAACACTGTCATTTGAATGGCGATCAAGCCTGAAGCCACAGAGCTCAGAGGAAGTACAGAAAAACATAACTCTGGATTTGTTTTAATGTTTGAGGTGCAATAAACGACACAGCAGCTTTTTGGCATGATAAAACAATTATTTTCCGCCTCGCTCATGAGAGTAAAAGCTGGCGAAATTACGGCCTCGCCTACTGATTTTAATTTAACCATATATCGAGCCCGATCGTCGATTTCCAATGATTTAATGTAATTGTTTGCCTGACTGGCCATCGTAATCGGGCTCTTTGAAGATCCAAAAATCCACGGTTTTCTTACATTTCTGATCGGATTGGCAAAAACTTCAGAATTTGTATTAACCGCCATTCAAATGACAGCGTTGTTTTCCCCCAAAAGTGGGCGGGGCCGTAATTTGACATAGGTGTTACTCTCATATATGGGAATGGGAGTAAATGGCTAACCACATTTATTTGACTGATAATGCTTTATCAGACAAGAAACTGTTTGAGCACGTCATTCTGACTTCTCTGTTTGTGTATAGGCTAAAAAAATAACATACAATGTGGTTTTTATAATGAAAATAAGATTATAAATGTCAAGGAGTTTATTCAGATACAATATATTTAACCTTTTTATTAGATTGATAGGTGTATTCAGAGTAGCTGTTTCCTCATTCTTCCAATCTTTACGCTAAGCTAGCTTAACACGTCCTTACCCCAGCTCTTAACTTCACACTGCAATTGATTTAAATCTTCTATCGAAGAAGCACATTTACCCAAAAGTAGTAAACTTCTTATTTAAAGTGTAATCCTGCCCTCTTCTCTCCACAGGAAGGTCCGAGATGCCACCGGAGTCGACATCAACATGCGTGTCGGTGTTCACTCTGGGAATGTCCTGTGTGGCGTGATTGGCCTGCGCAAGTGGCAGTACGACGTGTGGTCACATGACGTAACGCTGGCCAATCACATGGAGGCGGGAGGTGTGCCAGGGTAAGATATAACCAATTCTTCAAAACTCTTGATCTAACTGCTCATGCTGCTTTGCAAATCATTGACATCATTTTTTTGTTGCATAATGCAGAGGGAGAGTGTAGCTGTGGGATTTGACACTTCCTGCTCTCTCAGTGATTAATGTTGAGTTGCACTTAGCAAGTCACAGAATTCCCATCTGCTCCGTGTGGCCTAAAGTAGAAGAGAGAAAGTCCCAGAGGCCAACAGCTCCAACGTATCATTATCTAGAGGTTGGGTCTCAAGGTGGATGTTTTAAAGGCTTTTTCACTGTTAAAAGGATAATACTCAGAACTTGGCGTTACATTTATCAGTAAACAGCATAATCTGGCAGTCCAAACTAAAAATTGTTTTATAATATCGATGTTTGCTGAACCACATTCAACCACCCCCTGAAATATAAATATGAAGATACACCTGAGAGAACAACATATTGATCGGTTGCAGCAGCACCAAGAATAAGAAAGGTTACAATTGATATGATAACATTTTGTATAAGTTCATTTTATCCATAATGTTCTTCATTCCCCCATTGGTGGAAAAAAGCACTCATATTCTCTACTAGTGTTGAAGGCCCTATTATGTGTTTTGGGGTTATCCCTTCCTGTAGCCTGTTACATAGGTTTTAGTAGTGCATGTAAATGGTTTGTAAAAGCTAAAATCCCAAAGTCCCCCCCCCCCCCCCCCCCCCCGGCCTGACACGCCTCAATTAGACTCCTTTGTTTAGTTCTGTAGCCTAATGACATCACTATGTAACACTCGCGTTTCTATTGGCTAGCGTTTCTATTGGCTAGCGCTACAACACATTGTACGTGATAGGCTCAGGGGGCAGGACATCTTTATGCAGTTGGCCAATGACAACAGAGCCGGCCAGCTAACCAATCAGAGCAGACTGAGCTCTAGTTTCAAACATAATAGGGGCCCTTTAAAATACTGCGTTAAAAGTAAATATCCTTTATTCAATATATTACTTAAATAAAATTACAAAAGTATTATCAGCAAAATGTTCTTTAAGTACTCAAATACTTGTCATTACATTTAAAAGTTGAAGTTTGTAAGTTGAGCCAATAAAAGTTACATTTAAAAATTGTCGCTAGATTATTAAAACAGTGTTTCATAATTTCATATTAGCATACTAAGTGTTTTTATATGTAGAAAGGAGCTAGTAACAATGAGTGGTAAATTAATGAGTAGAAAGCACAATATTTGCCACCAAATATAGTAGAAGTATATGCAGTATAATACTGAAATACTCAAGAAAAGTATATCAAATTAAAGTACAATCATTTAATAAACATACTTTATTAAATTAGTCTGCTGCCCATTCACTGCTAACTTGTTTAACAGGAAGCGCATGTCTAAAAGCTCACATGTAACATCTGTCGGTTCTACTTCCTCCCAACATTTCAGTCAATTATCGCCACTTCATTTGACCAATCATCTGTACATGTGGCCATGAGTTCTGCACTGTAACAAGCTGGGGAAAATTGGTGGATTTATGGATGCTACACAGAAAATGAGCTCTCCAGTGTCCCTCATGTATCCTCACCAGGCTGCTAATGGTTCTGTCTGCTCATAGGTGTCTGAAAAATAATCCCGCTGTAAAAAACAGTCTCTCCACTAAATCTCTCTCTGTTCACAACGGTAGAAACAAACCTGAAAAGGGATAATTGCTTCTGATGGTTGCAATAAGTCATTTTCCTTTTCTTTTTTTAGAGCTGTTAATGGCACAGTGACGCATGCTCTTGACCTCTCACCCCCCTATCCTCTTATCACCACTTCCTGTCTCCTCTCCAGAAGGGTCCACATCTCTTCAGTGACGCTGGAGCATCTGAAGGGCTCCTATAAGGTGGAGCCTGGAGACGGGCTGAGCCGAGACTCGTACCTGAAAGAACATGGAGTGATCACCTACCTGGTCATCAACCCAAAGGTCAGTCACCTTTAGTGACACGGTTTGATTCATTCAACATTCAGAAAGCACCAATACATATCCTTCTCAAGCACAAGAAAGAGCAGATGATGTGGTCAGCTTTTCTGTTGCCTGTTTTAAATCAAATAACTGTCCATATCTTGCTCTGCACTATAGCTTTTAGTTCTGTAATTTGTAGCTGTCTTATTCTATTTTACCTTGTTTATGTTATTTATATTCCCTTGGCTTTTTAAAGGGGCCCTATATTATGCTCATGTTCAGGTTCATATCAGTATTCAGTGCCTTTCCTCTGACATGTCTCTATGCTTCAATGTTCAAAAGGCTCTTTATTTTTCTCATACTGCCTGTGCTGCAGCACCTCTTTTCACCCTCTGTCTGAAACCAGAGCCCAGGCTGCTCTGATTGGTTAGCTGGTCGGCTCTGTTGGGATTGGTCAACCGCTCAGAAATGTCCCGCCCCTTAGCCTATCACTTACAATGTGTTGAAGCACTAGCCAATAGCAGAGTGTCGTGGCCCATTCTTGTAGGATATTTAAAACTGTGCCACATTAACATGGATCCGCTTCTTGACTCACACGTTAAAAACAGTCCAAATAAAACTCTGTAGGCGCTGATTTCTTTGCCTTCCTCTGGCGGATTTATTTACTTCTTCCATCAAATTAAACAAACAAATAAACAAAATTATCAGTGTAACGTGAGGTCAAAGACTGTACCGATTCCCCGTTCCATGCTGGAGACCATTTCCGGTGACGCTCAGTCTCCCCCCCCTTCCTTATATAACAGCTGATTGATCACAATAAATCAAAGCTTTTCTCCGAATATTTAATTCAATACTAATTCATAAATGGAAAGAATATATTAAGATCTAAATTAATAAGAAAATAATACATTCATTATCAACACAAAAAATGGCTCTAACACAGAGCTTGGTTATGTCACTATGTTACCGAAGTAAACAAAGCCTCAGATTAAAGGATTGAGAAGTTACTATACGTTTAATAATTAATTGATAAACTGAGAGCTAAAACAAACCATCAACAACATTACAAAATACAAAAGTAAGTAAACCACGCCTAGCCTAAGCCACTGTGTATTTAAAATGTCTTCTGCTTCATGAATATGACCAGGAGGTCTCTACAACATGACAGATGCTACTCTCTTTCCTTTTTCTTCTGTAATGGAGATAGCTCTTGGATAGATGTTGGAAAAACGCTGTGGGAGCTCTGTGATATTTTCAAGAAAGCCCTGAAAGAGTCCAGGCTAAATATGGATCACGGATCACAGGAGGTGTCATCTCCGCTGTCACTGTCCCTGACCGTCACTGTCAACGCTGTTCTCTAAACCCGCGGGAAATGAACTCTGCCATTATTTATTTAAACTCTTATACAGTAGACTAATGTGCCACGTCTCTTCAGTCACAATATCCATTTATTCCAGCAATTTAAATATTTAATCAGCTGACTGGAACTAGGAACATCATTTGACTTTGACAATTTAGAAAACTGGTGTTTTTCTATAGATAGTGCATTTCAGCGCTTTTTGTTGATAACATCAAACCCATTCCACCTACAGTAGGTTAATCACAACGAGTATTGTTTGCTTGGCATTAATTAACAAAACATGTTTTAAAAGAGCTCACAATGCAAGGAAATGTTCCAAAATGGTCTGAAATTGTTCAGGTAGCAACATTACGCACGTTTCAAGCTAATCCAAAAAGAGCATTGTGTTCTCTCTTACAAGTAATTACAATGGGAGTTCATAAGCAAATGTTACATAGTCTGACTGCTGGGTCGTTGTTGTTCAACTCAACAAAATCATGATCTTCTGTTCCTGTGTGTTTCCTCAGACTGAGAGGCACAGCCCTCTGCTGGGGGTCCGCTCCCGGCCCTCTCTGGACGGGGGGAAGATGAGAGCGTCTGTCAGGATGACTCGGTACCTGGAGTCCTGGGGGGCCGCCAAGCCCTTCGCCAACCTCCACCATCGAGACAGCATGACCACGGACAACGGCAAGATCAACACAACTGTGAGTGCAATGCAATGAATTTAAAGGTCACCTATTATGGAAAATCCACTTGTTCATGTCTTTTCTACAGAAACATGTGTCCCCTCTGTGTAAAGAGATTCTGGAAGTTTCAGGAAAAAAGATTTGCTAACTTTTTGTCCTGATCCATTTATATAAAAAACAGATTTTGGCCACTTTATGATGTCATAACAATTGTTTGGCTTGTGTAACCATTAACCAATCACCAACCAAGGTAACCCCCCCCCCCCCCCCCCCCCCCCCCCCCCCCACCTTATCACCTGAATCTCCTCCTAGAGCACCATTGTGTTCTTTTTAACCAAATATCTCTCAGAGGGGCGTGGGGAGTGGCTCCTTATTTTCATCTAAAGTAACAGACAGAGAATCAGCACTTTGGAAACAGGGCTGAAACAGAGGGGATTATGGGATGCTGCAATGATCTGTTTGGTATTTCGAGGCAAACACTTCAGAGACATGTTTTGTATATATCTGAGATCTATAATATATTGATGAAAAACAGTATAATAGGGGAACTTTAAAGGATATAAAGATTAACACTCATAGATGCCGATATCCATCATTGATACATGACTTCCTGTTTCAGGACGTTCCAATGGGTCAGTACCACTTCCAGAGACGAGAAAGGTGAGCCAGAAACAAAACTATGTAAACTGTAAAATATTATCAGGTCATGACAAACAACTCAGTTTTTACAAAATATCTTCACATGTATGGGACCATTTTTATTCCGTCTCCATGTTTGAATCTCTCCTCCCCACCCCTCGCTTCCAGGTCCAAATCTCAAAGGAGGAGGTTTGAGGAGGAACTCAACGAGCGAATGATTCGCACCATCGACGGCATCAACTCGCAGAAGTAAGCGCCATGTCTGCTGCTGCACGTCCTTCATCTTCATCACTCTTTACTATCACTTATGAGAGGAATGACTCCCAGTACTAAGAAGTAGAAGCTTCAAGTCAGCTTGAACATTCAGAAAAAGCATCTTCATAAGTTATCTGGTTATTTAGCTCCAGTTATTATATATTAAAGTGGACCTATCATGCTATATTTGAATAATATAGTGTAGGACCATACCTATATAAGGCATATTTATACTTTTTTTTTTTCAAAATACCAAACAGATCATGCATTTTAGCCATGCCTCATTTTGCTCAATTTGAAAAATGTTAGCTCTGTTTTTGCAAGGGTTGATTCTGTGAGAACAGCACCACCTACAGGTAAAATGTAATAAAGACTAACGCTAATGTTCAAATACAGAACAGCTTTTAGATATTCATATAATACATGCGTCTGTGTGTCCGCAGACAGTGGCTGAAGTCTGAAGACATCCAGAGGATCTCTTTGTTCTTTCACAACAAAGCTCTGGAGAAAGAGGTAGGCAAATCTTACAAAATCCCTGCAAGCATTATTTACCGGGGAAACTAATCCATGCAAGAGTCTAGAAGGAATAACTTACATTTAATTAAAAAAGAGAAGTGTGTTTGTGAGAGAGAAACTTCCTCTGGAGGGAACTTTGCAGACCATTTACATGCACTAAAACCTATATAACACTCTACAGGAGAGGGAAACTCCAAAAAGCATATAAGGGCCTCTTTAAATTATTGTATCATTAAAAAAAATATATACAGTAACGACTTTTCTACTCATTATTTATGGTTCTATAGTTTTCTGCTTTATCCCTCACAGAAGTCTGTTATATTGTTATCATGCATGCAATATAAATAAATGTTGACTTTGCCGTAGCATGTTTTTTCCTGCTGCTCCTCATAACATTGAACCCTGTTTCCCATTTGTCTTCCTTCTCTCAACAGTACAGATCCACAACATTACCAGCCTTCAAGTATTACGTGACCTGCGCCTGCCTCATATTCTGCTGTATGTTCATCGTGCAGGTCCTCGTCCTGCCCAAGTAAGTCTGCCCCCCCCCCCCCCCACAGGGTTTACATACCAGCGAACTCTAGCTGTGGCGGCGGGTTGATGTGAGAAAGAGCCCTTTGACGCCAGCTGTCTCATCAACGGTACCACGCTGAAATGAAAGGAGGCAGGATGCTAAAAAGCAGATGGAAATGAAAAGGCTCCATGTCTGCTAGTGATTATCGATCAGGTGAATCAGACTGCGTCGCCTCTTTCATGGCGAAGAAAGAAATTCACCGTCATGCTAATTTACTGCCTCTGGGAGCCGAAGGTGTAATTCAGCTTCTGAGGGCCATTGATCGTACAATTCACCCCATGTCTTTATCTTGGCTCTGTGTGTCGCAGCATCGCTACGCACATTTAGAAGTGACATCATCTGTTTTATGGCAAGGGTCCTTAAATCAGACGAACACAGAAAATGCGATATATGGGCGTTACTGTATTACAAAGCACATTCAGTACTGTAGCATCCACGCTCCTGCTTACTCTGTGAAAATGGAATGCAGGTCGGATGTAGAATACATTAGAACCTGTATTTAATTTTTGTGTGTGTGTGTGTGTGTGTGTGTGTGTGTGTGTGTGTGTGTGTGTGTGTGTGTGTGTGTGTGTGTGTGTGTGTGTGTGTGTGTGTGTGTGTGTGTGTGTGTGTGTGTGTGTGTGTGTGTGTGTGTGTGTGTGTGTGTGTGTGTGTGTGTGTGTGTGTGTGTGTGTGTGTGTGTGTTGCAGAACTGCTGTGCTGGGGATCTCCTTTGGCCTGGCGTTCCTGCTCTTGGCGTTGATCCTCCTCCTTTGCTTCGGTGGTCACATACTGGTGAGTTTGCACTGATTTAATAAGTGTACACGCACACACGCACACACACACACACACACACACACACACACACACACACACACACACACGTACTGTTTAAACACACTTCTTGTTATATTTCCATTTCCTGCTACTTTCTACTTCTACTCCAATACATATCAGTGATAGAAATTATAATCTATAATTCAATATTCTTTGTACTTTAGAGTTACTTTAAATATGTAGAATCATCATAAACAAAAACCTGTACCTTTCTTATGTATCTGTATATAAATTATATTCACACATGCAGTTGTTTTCTCTATATGCTGGTGACACAATGGATTTCTCCATTTATTATTTATTTGTATTCCCATTTACATTCATATTCACAAACATACAGAACATTATTTATGTCTGCAAGGTTGAACTACTTAAGGGAATGGCATATCTTATGTGCAAAAAAAAAGCCACTTATTTCAGTCCATCAACATTTACAAATAAGCAGTTTATGACTCTTAAAGGTAGGGTAGGTAAGTTTGAGAAACCGGCTCGAGATCGCTAGAATTTGAAATAACACAACCGGAGAAAATCTGCCACTTCCTTACAGAGCCCCTCCTCCAACACACACGAACGCGCACATGACCAATGAGGGCACGAGATAAGTTTGTGCACAGATGGAAGGCTGACAGGCAGGTAGGCCATCCAGTTATTTTAGCCGGGCTGGCTCAGATGATTGGTCGTACTTTTTACAGCACTACGGCTTCCACAGATGAATTCTTTTATGGATTTTTTGTCAAAGCACTTAAGATATTCATTGCTATCGGGATGTTAAGAGCATTCCATGGAATATAACAAAAAGTGTATCTCGAGCCGGTTTCTCAAACTTACCTACCCCACCTTTAATGCTCCAGAACATTTTCTTTCCCAATTTGGTCTCTTCTGACTATGAAAACATTGGAGCCAATATTAAGGAGCTCACATGACGCTCTCTGGCAATGCACCACTAAATGTTGACCTTTCCTAAATGACCTGGCCATTACATTTTACTCTCTGAGGAAGAAACAATCATTGAATTCACATTGCCCATCTTAGCTGTTTCTCCATATATTTTCTTCTCATTTTAGCTGTGATTTCACCCAAAATCGATGTGTTAATTATCACAGCTGTTGGAGATTTGGCTCACATGTTTTATCAGTTGTAGGTCTTTCCCTTTTTTCACATGGATTCATTCCTTTACACAAAAAAAGATGTCTTTCCTTTACTGATCAATAACTAAGATACCGCTGAGTCGAGGTATCTTTTTTTTTTGGATCACTGTGTGAACTGCAGCCTTCCTATAAGGGAATATATGAGCTGATTCTCCTTCATACAACAGTCCATCCATCATGTCACTGCTGCTTGTTACTGAGCACAGTGGAACAATGGAGGGATGGGTGTTATTTACAAGCTGCCTGTCACAAGTGTTTTATGGTCAATCAATAAATGCTTCGCCCTTTAGAGCCTTGTCCCCCCTCCCTTCTCAAGAGAGTTTTATATCGCTATAAGTGGGTCACCTGTAATTAATGGGAGGGGGTTCATCTATAATGCTGTATCAGCGCTGACCCAGATATCAATTTTATAAACTGCCTCAGTAACATCATAGAGAGAGATCATGTTTAATGGGTGTGTTGTGCTTTCCATTAATTGTATCGCTCAATGAAAGCTGCTGTGGTCACTGGTGAAAGAGCCTGTTATTGACTAATGAAGTCTCACAGCAAATGTGTGCATGTGCGTGTCGCTGGTTGGGTTTGTGTAAGGACTTTTTAATGAGGTTAAATAAAGTTAAAGGACATGATTCGTTTATCTGTGAAAGGTTGCATTACACGCTTATTTTGATAACATTTCTTGGAAAATGTCTTGGAAAGTTAAATAAGATCATCTGTTCTGTAGGAGAAGGCATCACCGCAACTACCATGTAAAACACACTGCCATTATTTAGCGACAATTAGAAGAAAACATTGATACATCTATGAACCATCACCCACTTCAACATGTTTTAAATGTTCATTTCATCTTCACAGAGTATATATTATATTCATTTTCTTGCTCAAGCTTGTATTTTAGGTGTCTACAAAATCATGTTGACATGCTTTTATTCTAAAGGGGCCCTATTGTGCTTTTTTGGTTTTCCCTTTCCTGTAGTGTGTTGTTTTTGTGTATTTGAATGGTCTGCAAAGGCTACATTTCCAAAGTCCCCTCCAGAGGGACTTTATCACACTAAACCCCTAATTGTCTGATTCTTTGCCTCCTCAGCAGGGGAAGAAGGGCTCCTTCTGCTCCTTCACCTGGTTCCCCACTTCCTCCCGCATCATCGTCACCAACAATCCCTGGCTGCGATTGGTCCTCACCATGACGACCACAGCTCTCATACTTGTGATGGCGGTGTTCAACATGGTGAGAAGTTAATTACAGGCTGTGGTGGATTCATACCTGCATAAAGTGCTAATGCATTATTTCGAAAGCATAACATAGGCAAGTTTTAACAGTATCAAAAGTAACATGTATCTAGTTTATAACATTTCATTTGTAATAAAGACAACAAATCTGGTCATTTACGAAGTTGTCGAACCATTCTATATATATTTTTTTTAGATAAGTTTAATAAAAAAAACGCAAGAAAATATAAAAACAACCAACACATGAAGCCAAGTGAGAAAGTGTGTGCATGCTTGTTTGTTCGCCCCATTCAACAACAAAACCTGAAATTGGTAACATGGACTGATAAGGGATTTTTCATTTCAGTTTCGGAATACTGTTTTTAAGGTTAAAATGATGAAGTACCTGATTTATACTGATTATATAGTAACATAATGAAAATTGAATTGTATTTACACCAAATCCAACGAAAGTTATCCCAGGCACTTTTTATTTTGAACTGGTCTAGACTGTTATATTATTTACTCAGACCCAACATTTTCCACCATCAACAAGCACTCGGCCACAGTGGCAAAGAAAAACTCCCCTTTAACAGACGGGCAACATTTAGTTGAACTGTTTTTATCCGTCAACTCTTGTCTTCAGGGCAAAACTTAAACTCAATATTAACCAGTTCTGGCTCCTGCAACAGTTAGGTGATTTCTGTTTTGTTTTGCAGTTCTTCGTGGAGGACCCTGGAGGATCGGGGGAGGAGGTCATGACGACTACTCCACCTGTGAATATAACTAATGACAGCCTGCTGGAGAACATGGAAGAAAACACAGGAGAAAACAAGTTTTATCTGCCAGTAAGTACAACAGGGAGAGGTCATCAATATGGATGGGAAGAAGGTTAAAGGGGCCCTATTATAGTTGTTGAGGTTTACCATTTCCTGTAGTGTGTAAAATAGGTATATGTGCATGTAAATGGTCTGCAAAGGCTAAAACCCCACATTTCTCTCCCCCCCTGCCTGAAACTCCTCAATTGAACCCTTTTGTTTACTTCGGTGACATAGTGACATCACTACCTAACACCTGCGCTTCCATTGGCTAGCACTCTAACATATTGTACATGATAGGCTAAGGGGTGGGACATCTCTAAGCGGTTACCCAATCACAACAGAGCCAACCAGCTAACCAATCAGAGCAGACTGGGCTCTGGTTTCAGACAGAGGGTGAAAAGAGGTGCTGCAGCACAGGCAGTATGAGAAAAATAAAGAGATTTTTGAAAATTAAAGCATGGAGACATGTCACAGAAAGGGCACAAAATACAAATACGAACCTGAAAATGAGCACAATAGGGCCCCTTTAGTTTTTAAAAGTCTACTTACTGACCACCAGTATCCCAAAATTAACCTAAATGAGTTAACATTTACCTAAAACTGCAAAGTTAGAGATTTGTGTTCAGAAAAATTCAGCTTCAGTGTTTTCCACAGGGTCAAACTCTTCACTGCACTTTGAAAATTAGGAGGCTTAATCCATGAAGAACTCTTTGTGCTATTCTTAACCATTAACATATTGGTTGTACAAATCTTTACGGTAATGACACGGCAAAAAAAAGTCACCCCACAAAGCATGGTAAACAAGAACACAAGACTGAGGACAGTTTGCCCCAGTAGATAATGGATTTTTAAATCATCCCCCAATTATGTCTCTGCAGCGGTCCGTCACAGTCTAGATAGCTAATTACTCTGATGTGAAACACTGAGCTTTTACTTGCAGTTTATACCATAACAGTCATGGAAATGTTTTTCTTTTAGTTTAGCTGCAGGGTATTCACTGAGGCAACGTCTCTATCCTCTCACTTTAACGTAAAGCTATGTCAATGTTTTCTATTTACACAGGGAATCTTCTGTGCAGCCGTTCAAAAACTGTTAGGCTGATTAAATTATTTCACATCAAGCTAAAAAAAAAATCACCCAAGCTGGCAAACCAAGATGTTTATAGTTGAAATCATCGGAAAGCGTCAGAGAGGCCTTCTTTACAAACTCTAGGCTTACAGTAAACCACACATGTTAACATTTTATAGTATATCATAATCATGCTATATCCTCATGTCATTGCCAGTGGTGGATTACAATTTAGTAGATTTACTTGAGTACACATTTGACTTGAATTTTGTGCAATTGTTTACGGTTTTATTCCACTATTCTTTGGCAAATATTGTTATTTTTACTGCACTACAATTATCTGACAACCTTAGTTACTAAATACAAATTCATTTACAAAATATATAGTAGTATATCATTATTAAGTACACAAAATAGCTACAATTACTTTATTAGAAAATAAAACCCTCTCTCTTTTCCTCCGTACCCAAATCTCTAAAAACGGGGCTACAACGGAGCTGATCCAGATTTGCGTCCGATATGACGTAATATCGGAAATGTGGACCCGCACGGCCCTATCAGAAAGTTGCTATCAGAAACAATGCCCGACTGTTTTGGACGTAATATGGTCGGTGTTTACATTAGCATCGCTAACACTCAGAGCTAACCTGTACTGGAGAGCATGTGTGTGAAGAAGCAGGAAATAAAAAGGAACTCACCTTGTGGTATAACCGGCAAGAGAGAAAGCCTTTGAGCTCCATACTGTTTCAGAAATAATCCTTGAGAATCCATGATATGGCGTTTCATCACGGCAGTATTTAGTTTAGACAGTAGCTGCCGGGTCCCGCATGAGCTCAGCCCCCTCCTTTTTTATTTACATTTTTTGTTTTAAAGCTTTATACCCCAAATCAGCACTTTTGAAACAGGAAGTGAAATAGAGGGATATGAGGCATGGCTAGAATGGGTGATCTGTTTGGTATTTTGAGCAAAACACTTCATAGACATGTTCTTTATTTGTATATATCTGAGACCTATGCTATTGCCTAAAAATAGCATGATAGGTGCACTTTAAGTAGAAGGGCTAAGTACTTTTTTAACACGTCTGGTCAGTAAAACTTAAGTCATGTTATCTCAATTTAATGTGTTGCATGACTTCCCACACTGAACCAACTCAGCTAAATTTCCATTTTTTTTCCTTCATACTCCCACGTTTTTAGCAAAGGTCTCACAGTGCTTCACCTGTGTGGAAAAGTATTTTAGATCTCCATATTCCTTTGTCTCTCTCTGTCCCCAGTACTTCATCTACTGCTGTATCCTGGGGCTGGTGTCGTGCTCGGTGTTCCTGAGGATAAACTACGAGCTGAAAATGGTGGTGATGCTGGTTGCCGTGGTGATCTACAACATCATCATCCTCCAGACACACGCCTCTCTGCTGGATGCCTTCAGCAAAGCACTGTACCCCACCAATACTCTAGACAGGTACCTGCACACACACACACACTCTCTCTCCTCTTATAACCATAATTAGTTGAGGTCACAATTTCTGTGTGAAACCCTTCGACCCCCCTTTGACCCTGCAGCCTGCTCACATCAGTCGAGCAGAGCGGATTCAAATCACTAATGAGACTCGAGTCTTGAGGGATAGATTATAGCTGAGGTAGCAATATGCCAAATCCCTGTCAATCAAGTGCAACTGCTGGAAAGAAGGAGGATGAGTGGCAGAGTGAAAGCAGTTTGTGTTGATGGAGCTGAAATGATATCTGGCTTGACAGCTGGAGTCTCACTGCTGAAGAAATCCCTTTCTGCAAAAAGTTTTAAGAGCTGTTAGAAAGACTGTGGAAAGCTTTTTTTCCAACTCCAACCTTGACTTTATTAGCATGAAGAGTGCTGCCAAAGGATTGGGACATACGGTACATAGAATTGTTAGACAGTGGTAAATAAAAAGCAAATAGACAAATGGTCAGGTTAGCCAAGGAAGCTAGCAGGCTTTCTGGTGCTTCAAAATGTCTGTTGCTTCAAAATAAGAATCACTTTGTAAATGTTAGCCACTTTCCCTCCTATTTAAACCTTTGAGAATATTAGCTAACTTGTAGCTTACTATTTCAAATGTTAATGAATTACTTTTAACTAACTTTAAGCTATATATTTCAATGGTTTGTCCATTACTTTTAGCTAACTTTAAGCTAACTATATCAACTGTTTAACTTAGTTAGCTTTAAAATGTACTATTTCAACGGTTTATCCTCGAACTTTAAGCACATTTGTTCAACTTTTATCTAAATGTTAGCTCACTGTTTAAAATGTGTAAAAATGATTTTTAATATTAGTGATCCCTTCACCTAACAGCAATATCAAGTAAGCGAGTTTAATGGTCCTCTGTAAAAAGAAAAGCAGAAAATCTTAATGGAATTTGTTGATTATACAAGATCGTCAGATTTGGCCCCACATGATCAATATTGATATATTGTTTTGTCTCTACCTCTGTGTCCAGACCAGGAGTGCTGAAGGATCTGAAGACGATGGGCTCTGTGTCTCTCTTCATCTTCTTCATCACCTTACTGGTATTAGCCAGGCAGGTCAGTAGTCTTCTTGAAAAATCCACCACAATGAAATAACTACATCTGTGATAATAATAGCCATAGTAAGATCTTATTAGGGCATCCAGTGCGTCATTTAAAGTTGTTTTGCGCAAAAACTCTGCATGTGGAGACATTTTCAAGACACTTGAAACAGAGCAAGTGAACCTGCCTTCAAAGATTTGGTTCAGAAATGCTCAAAATACTTCAGATTGACTTTTCTGTCGCGTTGGAGCAGCCAGTCTGGCCCACTGCCTCCATCTCTTCTGTGTCCAACATCCTTGCTTCATG
This sequence comes from Trematomus bernacchii, assembly GCF_902827165.1. NCBI lineage: Eukaryota > Metazoa > Chordata > Actinopteri > Perciformes > Nototheniidae > Trematomus > Trematomus bernacchii. The sequence continues at coordinate 4,498,741 of NW_022987564.1, read as the reverse complement.
TGAGAGCTAAACTCAGCTGACACAGATTTGGTGTGCGTGTTTCATCTTTCCTGGGGTACCATCCATCATCTCTGACCCCAACACAGATGTTCAGGATAGAAGGACTCCCCCCCCAGAGCTTCTGTACCCAAGACTGGGGCTCCCCTGAGAACACCAATGGGTCCAAACAGCTCCATGTGTTGTGCTCAATCTAGGTCACCAGAAGGGAGGGGAGCATTTATTTTGGAAACACAACTTTGCCGTGGTAAACAATTTGTCACTGTCATATCTTATTTCGGTATGCTCTCTTATCAGCGTCTCCCAGGGTTCATTTGGTTTGTCCTTCCCAAATGCTGTTTGGGTATAAATGAGGGCATTGAAATGCTTCATCCATTATCCTCCAAATATTTCTGGAAACAGGTCAAAAGGTGTAAGAAGTGACGTCTCTGGAATCCCTAAATAAATAGGTGCTGCGTATGAGAACATCCTTTTGATGAACTTGTATCCTGCTATAAACGCATTTGCTACATTTTCATCGTCATCCCTAATGAGATGTTTTCTTGGCCATTTAGTCAGAGGGAGGAGAAAGCAGGTTAGGAGAACATACGCATCTTTAATTCATCCCTCAAGAACAGATGCGCGATGGAGCAAAGCTCATTTACAGACTAGTTAGCAGGTTTCTAAACGGCCTACTTTCTAAACTCCGGGAGGTACTGACGTTCCTCTTTCTGCAAGAGAGGCAAGTGCTCAAACTGTACACACACATATCAGGGTAGGGGGTGCTTTCAAATATATTTCAATACTTTTTCTAATTCCCTTTTCAGTTGCATTACTCAACAATATTATAGTCTGTTTGCCAGCTCATAGAGTCCTATTGTGAACTTGGAAATGTTGAGCACCCCACATTTTTATATTATAAACGTAAAGAAGGGGTCCCTAGCACATAGAAACTGTCGGTTGCTTATTTGCATATGTTGGTCAATTTGCACAATTATCAGAAGGTGCATTTATCAGACAATAGTTAAAAAATGGCTTGGCCGATTTGGAATATATTGGAGTGGTTTTGGGGGTGTTGAATTAATTTCTTACATTTTCAGGATACAAAATGGCAGTTTTAACCTGGAAGTGGCCATATTTGTACTCCTGGTGGGCTGATTTTGATGAATTTTGGGTCTCAAAACTGCCATTTGTTATCCTAAAGATCCATTTTTTTTAAATTCAAAGCAGAAAAAGGAAACACAGCATAGTCTGTGAGTTCTGCCTTCCAGCTGCGATATGCTGTCATCCTCCAAGGATGTTAATCATTTGGCACATTAGTGTTACCAGAGCAGCAGCAGTTCAATTAAATTAAATTAACCTACATGCAGATTTCATGGTGGATCCTGTATCACACCAATCTGAAGCAGTTGCAGTTCCTCATATCCTGCAAACCGGCTTTTCATGCTGGGATGCCTCTCTGCAAAGAGAACAATCTCTATGAGCTGGAAAGTTGTTCTACTTTCTGTGCCTGAAAGACAGAAAAATGACGAATTCTACACCCAGTAAAAGTATTTTTAGAGGCGACTGTGTGAGACGTGTGCTGTGGATCGTTAAAATATGTGCAAAAGTACATCTGACATCTACGTAACGCGGTTCTTAGTATTCTGTTACTCCTGATGCCTGATATTCATACACAAATGATCCACACCATTATTTCTATTCTATGCTATCTTTATTTCCATTTCAGCCCCAGGCTATCAACACTATAGCAAAAACATCCCAGCACAGAACATATGGGCTTCACTGGTGGAGACATGTACTGCCACCTCTTCCATCTCAAGGGAAAAAGTGTTCAGTGCACACATTTCTTTCAGACTGCTAACTACACACATCAAATACATCTCACAGGAGGCCAAAACTGCTCCCACACACACACACACACACACACACACACACACACACACACACACACACACACACACACACACACACACACACACACACACACACACACACACACACACACACACACACACACACACACACACACACACACACACACACACACACACACACACACACACACACACACACACACACACACACACTTTAAGGGCCAGCAGCCCACAGGTAGCCTGGAGGTTTCAGATATACAGGAGCATAATGATGGTGTGTTCAAGGGACTCTGTCTTATGCACAAACACACTCGTGGGATGTTTTGACCCCGTAAGAAAGAAAACTCCCTCAAGCATGAAACATTATAAAAAATAAAAAAAAATAAGCAGTGGCTACCTTTTATGCAAAACAGTCCTGCTTCTTAACTTTTTCCTTGAGCCATGAGAGAGGGGCTTTTTTTATTGTTTCCTATGAATACCAAGTAAGTCCTTAAAGGTGGGGTACTGTATGTAATTTATTTCAGAAACACTTTTTGTTATATTGCATGGAATGCTCTTAACATCCCGATAGCAATGAATATATTAAATGCTTTGACAATAAATACATTAAAAAAATTCATCTGTGGAAGCCGTGGCGCTGTAAAAAGCGGCTGAGCCGGCCCGGCTAAAATAACTACCTGCCTGTCAGCCTTCCATCTGTGCACAACCTTATCTCGTGCCCTCATTGGTCATGTGCGCGTTCGTGTGTGTTGGAGGAGGGGCTCTGTAAGGAAGTCTGAAGGAAGAGGCTTTTCAAATTCTAGCGCACTCGAGCTGGTTTCTCCAAAATTACATACCCCACCTTTAAGTTTCTGTTGGTTATGTTGTCCCTGAAATCCTATACATTTTTCATTGAATGGCAAATTATATAAATATTTAAGAAACACTCTCATGTCTTGGACACATTTCTGTAGCTGAATACATCCGAATTTAACTGTTGAAAAATGAAATGTGGTCAGTTTCTTTTCTTCACCTGTAGATTCATTCTGTGGTCGTTAGCGTTGGAGAAGAGTGCTGGTGTGAATGACACAGGTGTCTCTTTACTCTGTGTCCTCCTGTAACAGAATGAATATTACTGTAGGTTGGACTTCCTGTGGAGGGACAAGTTCAAGAGGGAGTGTGAGGAGATCGAAACCATGGAGAACCTCAACCGGGTTCTGCTGGAGAACGTTTTACCTGCACACGTCGCCGAACACTTCCTGGGACGCAACTGGAAAAACGAGGTGAATATTCAAGAAAAAAATAGTACAGTCTTTTTTCCTTTATGTTGAGCTGCGGTATTTATCTTTCAGGTTTTATTTATTAAAACATGTATTTATGATTGTAAGTTATAGGAACATTTTTTAAATGTTTGAGAATATGCTTTTTTGATTTTGCGATGGTTGTATAAATGGTTAGCCTGAGACACAACCCTTTTAGCTAGCTGAGATCTACATGAAGTTATTGAGACATTCTGATTATTACATGTATTGATAAGTAATTTAATTTAAGCCAACCCCATTTATTATATTGTATATGTTTAGTATTAAACCTGTGCTAGGGTTAAGGTTAGGTAGCACCAACTTTAACAACTGATGTCAGATCAAGTTTTACTAATATGTTTTGTGAATGTACAAGGGTTTATGCAACAAAGAAAATTATATTCTCAAAGTAACCAAGACATACATTTTCCAATCCCATAATCATCTTGTTATCTTCAGAAACTGGCTTTTTGTTTTCTTGAGAATAGACACAAATGAACGAGAGAAAATTAGCTACGAAATATCGCGATAACGGCTTAAAATAATGAATTGAAAGTAGGGAGTTTATACTGCCATACATGCTTCCCAGTACAGTATCATTTTTTGTCATGCTCTGCTGCTTTTGCATGCTAACCCTTCCTTAACTGATGTTGCCACCGTTCCTATTTTTTTTATTTGGTCCATTTTAAGTTGCACTCGGTACCCTCATTTAATCTGCTCTGAATCCTGTGGTTCCTGTAATGGATGCTGTTGCTATCTTGCTGCTGCAGTGACCCTGTGCCCTGACAGAAATGATTAAAGTGTCATTTTATTTATTTAAAGAAACGCTGTAATTGATCAGTGTCAGGTATTCAGCCCATAGATCTCCCCTCTGTGCTTGGGACTCTTTACTTTCTTTCGGTGCTCGATCAATACAACACATCCAGCTGTTATCTCCTCCCTCTCGTTATCAGGACCTTTATCATCAGTCCTACGAGTCCGTGTGTGTGATGTTCGCCTCCATCCCGGACTTCAAAGAGTTTTATACCGAGTCTGATGTCAATAAGGAGGGACTGGAGTGCCTCCGTCTTCTCAACGAGATCATAGCAGACTTTGATGAGGTAAACTCCTCTCACTCTAATAATCCTGCCATCTGACAATGTGGAAATAAATAATCTTTTTCTGAGACACAGCCACACTGAATGATTATGCTCTCAAGTCATCGTCCCTCTTTGTGTCTCTTTGTAGTCATGTCATGTGTCTTGTATAAGCATCTTTCTGTGGTTTTTGTGTCCCCTTTTCTAGCGTTGTAGGCATTTTAAGTCTCTTTGTGGTCATTTTTGTCTTTTTGTAGTCTTTTTTTCCCTTTGAAGTAATTTGTGTCTGTTCAGAATGGAGAAGGAATCACATTCATGTTCAATCATCACATGTACACACACAGTTTTGTGTCTCTTTGTGGTTTTATGTGTCTCTGCAGTCATGTTTACTCATGTTGCAGTTGCTCCATGTCCCTTTATAGACCTTTTGTGTCTCTTCCTAGTCAGTTTCTGTCATTGTAATGAGACTCAAGTTCATTTTGAATATTTTGTGCTTGTTTTGTATCACTTTATATTCATTTTTTATTATTTTTGAGTCTTGTTTAAATCATTTTGTGTTGCTTTATGGTCATTTTCTATTCATTGTTGTTCCATGTCCCTATAACTGACATTTTATAGGTAAATACCAGTAAACACCAATAAAGCCGTGTTGGCAGAGATATGCCGTGTTGATACGCCTGTGTGTGTCATTTCTCCTCAGCTGCTGTCCAAACCAAAGTTCAGCGGAGTGGAGAAAATAAAAACCATCGGCAGCACCTACATGGCTGCAACTGGACTGAATGTGACTCCGGGACCAGAGTGCGCACAGGCATGATGTTACACACATGCACACATTGTCACACACACTGACATCGCATGTGATAGGACTCCTACTGTCAAGCTTTTATTTGAGCTCATATTTGGATAACAGAACAGAGAACAAGAGCCTTTTTTGCGAAAACAGAGGGCGAAGTAGTTTTGGCAGCTTGATCTCATATTCAAAAATATTGTCATTTGTCATTTATGGCTACAAAACAGAATGAAGATTAAGCATCAAAATGTGTTTATTTGCTTTGTGTGGGTTGACCTTAAAATGTGCTACACAAAACATTTAAGCACCAGTGATTAATAACTGTGCTCATTTGAATACATGAGTGTTTTCACTGGAAGCAAACTAGATCAGCACTCACAAAGGTGGCAGCACATTTTTATTTTAAAACCAAATTTCTTTAATGCCTGTAGGGAATCTGCTAAATTGACCATTTGCTAAAATCCCTTTCCCCCTTAGATGTTGCTTCACCTGTAAAGCCTCCCATTGTAGTACTGCACGTGAGGCAGATCAATTCTTAGTCGTTTTTTGTAACTCTGGGAAGAATAATATTTAAAATGCCATTCAGGGAAAACCTGGGTTGAACACATGGTCCAAACTTAATAAAATAGTCCAGTTTTATTTGAAGGTGGCATCAAGATAATGTTTTTTTTAAAAAGCCAGTCAAAGAAAACTTGATTGAAGATGCGACAGGATGCAAAAGTTGAATTTCAAAGACGCAACCAATGATTATTCCACTGCATGATATTGAGGTCCTCATAATGACGCATTACCTCGTTTTCTCCCCCATGGATTTTAGGAACATGACCGACAGAACATGCACATTGGCACCATGGTGGAGTTTGCCTTTGCTCTTGTGGGGAAGCTAGATGTCATCAACAAACACTCCTTCAACGACTTCAGACTCAGAATTGGTGAGAACATTTCTTCACGGCGAATTATCAGCAGAAATGTCCTATTTTAATGCAAAAGTCATGCTTAGAATACTTAATTATTTAGGAGAAGGATCCATTATATTTGTGATTTGGTATTGCTAGGTATAAACCACGGGCCAGTGATCGCAGGGGTCATCGGGGCCCAGAAACCTCAGTACGACATCTGGGGAAACAGTGTGAACGTGGCCAGTAGGATGGAGACCACGGGGGTTCTGGGAAAAATACAAGTAAGGGTCTCTCTTTCCACATTAAAGGTCTTCTAGCGTGATAGAGAACTTCCTATTCTAGTCATGTTTCCTTCTTCCTGTGCAGGTAACTGAGGAGACCAATCACATCTTATCCACACTCGGGTACATGTGTTCGTGTCGGGGCATCATTAACGTGAAGGGCAAAGGAGAGCTGAAGACCTTCTTTGTCCACACGGAGATGACCCGATCTCTTTCACAAGGAACTGTGATGCCTTGAGCGGGCAGAACAAAAACAATCATACGCGAAGTGGCCGTAGATATTTCATGCGCCGTAACGTAAACCCATTACCAGCAGCAGCCTACATTGGATACACGATTGTTGAGAAGCAGTTTTGTCTTTAGCAATAGCATCACAACGTAGAGACGAAATGTCGCAGTCCTTCAACGCTGCACTCTGGATTTTTTTATAAACTCGAGTGTGACCAAGACGTTGCCCTGAGGAGTCTCTTCACTGACTAAAGGAGTGCCTGACTAAAAAGAGGTTTGCTCTCAAGGACCGCAGCCGCCCGTCTGTACAGTAGTAGTGGTGTGGAGCTAAGTGCCAGTGTTGCAGAGCTTCAGAGCCTTATACTTGAGCTGCCTGCAGAGCTGTGTGTTATTTTTATATATCTGCCTGTTTGGCACTGTGAGCCGGTTTGTTCCATTTCATCCTAAATGGATGTTAAAACAGCTAATTGTCTTTTAGGGTGCGATGGATAGTTTGCCAAAACCTGTGAATTGTATTTATAGCTTAAGAGCTTTAGAAAAACGTTTTTTTTATATATATAATCCACTTAGAACCAGACCAACAGCAATGTGTGTAATGTCCACTGACATCCTTTTGTTATTCATTAAACATTTGTATATAAATTGACGTCTGCTGTCTTTGTGGGTTTGTTTTAGTGCTTTAAAAACAAGTGCAGCTTGAAAGAAGCATCACATTAAAGTAACATCTGTTATCATCTTTGGTTTGAATGATTGGAGATAACACAGGTTTTCATTTGGCATACTTATTTATTGTAGAGATTTTTAAATGCAAAAAGACAGTTTAAGGGGGAGGCTCTGTGATCAGAAGAAAAAAAATGGTACATTCATTATGAAAAGATCACAAAGAAGAGCTTAAATGTGTGTGATGAAGTCAGAGATACAAGAAGTATTCGCTGTTTTTCCAACTTTTGACACATATTACGACAGACATTTTGTGTGTATTTGTTACAGTCTGAGTTATATCAAACAGAAATATTAAACTATCTTGGCTCCACTGTGTGTCTATGGCTGTGTCTAGTATCTAGGGGTAGTGGTGGTCTAATGGATAGTGAGGTGGGCTGAAGATTGGAAGGTTGTGACACCACCACTAGTGTGCCCTTGAGTAAGGCACTTAGCCCTTAGTTACTCCAGGGAGAATGTCCCTGTAATTGGTAATTGTAAGTCGCTTTGGATAAAAGCGTCAGCTAAATGTAATGTAATGTAATCTATTATATCAGACAATCATGTTATAGTCTACGTGAACAACAGTTTCTTTAATAGCATAGGATCTATTTTTAAAGCAATAGAAGCCATTTTGGGGGAAATACAATGGAAATATATAGCAATGGAAAGATCATCTATTATCAAAGATGCTTATTTCTCCAAAAATCAATGTATTCCTTTAAATTTAACATGATACTATATTAGTGTAAATGTAAATATCTCATCTATTAAAATACACTCTGCTTTAGAAATGCAAATAATCAATAACACTTTGTATTTTTTAGTATGAACACTATCATCAGATATGTTCTGTAAGTTAGAACAGTAATTATAATAAAGACTGTCCAACTGAAATGGACTGTGATGTAATGAGCTACTTTTACAGCAGAAATCTCTCAGGATGAATCTCTTATGGAGGTGTGAAACCATTGTTTTAGAAAGTGTTTTGTCCACTTCATGCAACAACATTTCCAATTTACTCAGCTATTAGTTCACCCCTTAAATAAACACTGCTGTTCTAACAAAGAAACAGATTCAAATACTGTGTCATTTCTAAGAATACATGCTCTATTTCTACCAGAGTACAACGGAAGAAGACTTTAAGAGATGTCAATGTTAACAAAAACAAAAACATTATGTAAGAGGTTGGTCTTAGTTGCACAGGTTTAGTATTTATAAAAAGGAATCTTTCAAATCAAAGAGGTTATTGATGTGGATAAAGATGTGTTTTTACATAAAGAAAGTGTGACCAAATACTTTGTAACTTGTACATTTTATGTGGATAACTTTTGTCCCTCTCTAAGTAAAAAGAGAGAAATCCTGTCTGTAAAAATCCACAATATGCCTTTCATCCAGAACATTCAGTGTCTTATATAAAAGCCGTCATTATACTGCAGGAATCTGAACACCTAGACTAGACTGATCTTTAATATGATGCAATATCGAGATGCAATAACTGGAAGATATTTTGGATTTGTGCCACCTTAACCTTAAATAACACTGGTACTGATGGAGCAATTTTAGCTTCAAACAAGAATATAGCTTGAGCTTCCTAGGAAATGTCACTGTCTTAATATCTTCTGATATCTTGACGGAAAATGTCAATTTAAATAACCATTTTATTGCTCATAACCATAATGAATGTATCAGAATGAAGTGTAACCTAATTAAAGTTTGCTCGATTCAGATTTATTGACATCAATTCAACTGAAATCTACAGGCTGCAACACTGGTTTATTATTTGATGATACTTTCAAATAGGGACCACTGATCCGTATGCCTGTGCCACATTCCAGGTGATCCCGTTTTTCATGAAAAATTCGGCTTTTATGCAAGCGACACGAGAGTGCTGCCGGCCCGGTTGGAAAAGGGCGGGAACAGGGCGACGGCCGTACTCTGCAGAGGAGCGCACCGGGACGATCCGCAACTTCTCCTGGAAGACGATCAGGCCAAAAGATACAGAATAAATAATCAAAAATAAGTTAATTAAACAAATCTTGGCTTGACACTCCCCATCCATGTTAAATTAGGAAACAGAAAATGGAATTAGGAAATGTATTGCATATAATATCCCAGTCTGATCCGGACAGGGGTGTCCAAACTACGGCCCGGGGGCCAAATGCGGCCCGCGGACCATTTTGAATCGGCCCTCAGCAAATTCAAAAAGTATAATGGAATATGACAAATGAAACTTGTGCTTGTCTTATATTGTATTTCTTAAATATATATGTAAAAATATATCACGTAGTAGTATTCATGTGTTAATAAACCCACTTTTCAAATAAATTCAGTCAATTAAAGTTGGAAACGTTTTCTAACAAATCTAAGTTGATAAGAAAAAAGCCCAATAACTAATTTACATAACAAGCTTGACATATACGCTTCCTGTTTCCCCTTATTATAATCAATCTGAGGCTTCTGTTTTAAGGAATGAACACTTTTTGTAGCAAAGTAAATGGAGAGCATAACTTACCTACATTTGATTAATTTTGCTAACTTATAATTTAACTTATAAGGCAATATACCTCACTTCTAGCGAGTGGCCCAGCCCTTCGTATATTTTTCTGTATCTGGCTTTCTGTGAAAAAGGTTTGGACACCCCTGACTTAGAACCTTTTAGTTTAGGGAGGTCAGGCTTACTCTTTTCAGAATAGACCGTACCTTCCTTCATTGCAGGGTTTTCTATTTCCATTAGTGACAGGATCAAATAATAACACGCTGCCATTATCCTCTGAATAGTTTGTACAAAAAATAGTTTTTAATTCACATTCAAATGTGAAGTCCTGAACAGAAACATCTCAATTCAGAGGGAGCTGTCACCATCACGGCCAGAAAGCCTCTTGACTCACTGTAATTATAAACTCCACTGTGTGTGTGTGTGTGTGTGTGTGTGTGTGTGTGTGTGTGTGTGTGTGTGTGTGTGTGTGTGTGTGTGTGTGTGTGTGTGTGTGTGTGTGTGTGTGTGTGTGTGTGTGTGTGTGTGTGTGTGTGTGTGTGTGTGTGTGTGTGTGTGTGTGTGTGTGTGTGTTTGCATTTGCATTTGAGCGTGTGTGCGTGCGCCTGTTGTTTTGACACCCTCTCTGCTTTCAGTGACCCAGAAACTCTCTGTGAGCCAGTTTACTGGACATAAATAATTCCTCTGTGGAGATGAAATGGCTTCATAAGGAGCCATAAACAGATGTCCGGCAGTGGCTAAGTCAGTAGGGGCTTGGACTGTGAGCCGTAGGGTTGCCGGTTCAAGTCCCCGACCAGACCTAAAATATGGAGTGTGGACTGCTACTTGGAGAGGTCCCAGTTCACCTCCTGCCTTGCCGTGGTGCCCTTGAGCAAGGCACCGGACACCCCCCTTCCCCCCTCACTCCCATTGCTCCCCGGGCACTGTACAATAGCCACTGCTCCTAGTACTAGACTCCTGGTACTAGGATGGGTTAAAAGCAGAGAACACATTTCACTGTGATCATTAAAGAGGGTTTCATCCCCCCCAATTATATTCTGTGTCACTTACCACACGGTTCATATGGAACATTTCGAAATATAGAAGCTGCATGTAAAATATCATCTCTAAAGCTTCTGTTTTCAAGTATGTGTGTCTTTGCCCCACCATTTCAATATGAGAGACATTTAAGAATCATATATAAATCATATAAACCAGTAATGTTACATTTTGTTACGTGTACATGTACATTTTATCCAAGAATAACCACTGATAACAGATGTTATTAAGGTATGTAAAATCTGCATAAGTGAAATGAAATTCAGGAGTTCTGAACAACAGAAACATAGACCATTTTCCCTAAATAGGACAAACAACGCTAATATTTTTACTGAGTCCAGGCCAGACACTTGTTATAATCATACGTTTGAGCTCATCAGCAAGCTTAACCAGTTTAAAGTGTGATCATTACCTCCTCATTTATGTCCAGCCCTGTCCCTTTATGGTGTTTCCTGTCATCTCGGTGGAGCCTCATGTCGTAGCTCCCGGTCTGGTTGAACACTTGGTCGTACATGGAAACTTCCAGGACCTTTAAATACGAAGATAATGATCATTCAAAGCATGTTGTCAAACACTAGTGCGTCCTAAATGCTCATTTGGCTGAAGGTGCAGGAGAAAAGGGGTCAAATGAAAGCAATTATCCAAACAACCTCTTCAAATAAAGTTAAACAAATACAACAAATACAATACAATGGTGTAACTGTAGTTTTCTGTTGTCAATCAGAGTGTTATAACATTGTTGGACAAAGGTTCATGATCTTTCCATCTCCTTCTAAAACCACTTTAACGTTTATCAAAAAAGTTTTCAACTAACTTGAATTGTTTCTGCAAATGTATTTCTAAATGAAGTGATGTCAATCTCCTTAATAGGTTATAATAAACTCTAGTGTACTCTTTATCCTTGGGGCACAATTGTATCTGTAGTACATTTGAGCAATATTCCATGACAAGATTTATTTCTATTACAGTTTCATGTATAAAATGGTTCTTATTGTGTCTTTTTACATCACGTATGTTTGTTTATATAGAAAAGAAGTGCAGGTGATGTTTTAAAAAATAAAACATTTGAAATTAAACTAGTTAGCTTTAGCTTTAACAAACTACCCTGACATGCTCTGTCCAGATCACCAAATACTTTTCAAATATTATTAGATAATCTGTGTGTGGACTCTGTGGCCGATGGGAATACAATTCAAACATGTTTTCTGCTTTATATTGTCACAATATCGCGATGATTCGTTAGCTAGAGCTAGCTTGAATAGCAACAACAGTTCGAATTCCACCACGTTACCTTGGAGTCTTGGTTATAAAACGACATTTCCTTTGGGTCCTTTCGTCGTGGTGGGATAAAACTGAAGGGAGACAAGAGGCAGGGGCGGACTGGGACTAAAATTCAGCCCTGGAAACTGACCCAGTCCGGCCACATGAAATGTCAAATGTTAGAAATCCGCTGTTTATTATTTAAAGTTTTACGTCTGATTCGCTCCTTTTTTCCTCTCTGTACACAGCTCCAGTTTGGGCATTGGCCTGTCATCAGATTTCATTTTGAGTTGCTGCTGTAGTAGCGGAAGTTTAGTAAAATTATTTTTTATGAAATAATCCAAATCTCCACCCTCCATAATTGCACTTGCTTCAGTTGCTTGCTACTTTTTAAGGGCGGTGATGACAGTTACAGTACGAACTGAAGTTGATGCGATTTGGTTGGATTGTGAGGCATGACGTGAGCCTCATCTGATTGGTCAATCCCTCAATTTCTTTTCACCAAGGGAAGCCAATTTCGGCTCGCCTCCTCTCGTAACAGAGTGCAATCTACTGTTTCACCATAACATCTAGAGGGGCGCTGTTTCACTCTTTGTAAAATACTCAATGAGAATGGGGGAGAGATGGGCCGGCAGAATATTTACCGAAACTAAACGAAGTGTTTTTATTTATTTATTACAATTATAACTACAATCCAAAAAAACAGGGAAAGCCTGGCTTCCCTTGGCCTCCAGGAGAAAACGCCACTGAGTTCAAGGGATAATTCTCAGCCACCTCTTGCCCTGCACTTGTATGTGCCAGTTGAGCTGGTTCTTCCACCAGCTCAACTCTGTCCCTCATCATGAACGCAGGAGGCTGGCTGTATATCTGAACTCGCGCCCTCATCATTCTCTTCATCATCTTGCACTTGTTCTAAGCTGCTGCTGATAGTGCTTGTAGCAGCACTGCTGCCAAAAAGGTCTGTCAATTTGCGACATTTATATGCATCATTTATATGCATCACCTGCGAGTTTATCAGTGGATGTTTGCTGGAACTGTTTGTAAACAGCGTGTTACCTGACGGACACACACAGCGTGACTCCGGTCAGGTAGAGACCGGTCTCCAGTCAGCACCGCTGCAGACTCGCTGTTTGAGGGCTTGATAACCCACTCCCCCTCCACACCGCTCCACACTCGTTGGTTTGGAACAGCACTTAATGTGGCGGACCCTCCGCGCGAGGGCCTTCGTGTGGCCGCTGGCCGGTCTTTTTTCTTCTTCGTGTGTGATTATTTGACAGATAAGAACCACACAACTGCATTAGCGGCCGCTGTCGCCCTCTGTCGGCCGTAAGCGCAACTTAAATGATGACTTTAAAAAAAAAAATGTAAAGGGCCGGCCGGCCGGCCGTCAACGGCCCTTGACGACCGGCCGTTCTGTGGTTCTCCAGATTCTACAGATGGCCAGTCCGCCCCTGACAAGAGGGCAAGTGGTTTGGTTTTTGCCTCGAGGGAAACGTCCATCCTTTCGGTTAAAAACAAACACTTATTATAGTTAGTAAAGCTAAAAAGATCAAACTGAATCCCCCAGTTAATAGAGGCAACGGACTGGCGTCTGTGGTCGCTAGGATACTGACATGCTGCCTTCATGGGCTCTTTGTTTGTTTGTACCGGTTTGTACTTTAGAGATTCAAACAAAAATTCCTTTTACAAATGTATTGGGAAAACACTTAGCTATGTTACTGTCACTTCATCAAGAATACAAGCATGTAAAATGTGTGATAAATAATGTTTCAATAAATGCAAGATAAAGGAAGTGTCTACATTTTAACAAACAACATTATAGAAAGATGTGTATTTGATATGAAGAGTGATTTCAGTGGGAAATAAAAACTGAATATTTTCCATCAGATTTGTTCACTGTAGGCCTATATAAGAAAGTTATTGATCTAGGCAGCGAAAAATAAACTTAATGTGAATATTTAGATAAATCTATTTGAATTAATGCTATATTTTTGTCAATATGAGATTAAAAAATACTGAATATCATAAAACTATTTATTACATTTTTGGGGAAGATTCCATATTTATAGAAAAAGTGGTCGGCCAACTTTCCTGTACTTAATTAATACATTAAAAAAAGGATATGTCACTTCTAATGTTTTAAGCAACAGCTATCAAGATCTTTCAGTTAATAAACCTGACATTAGTAAATGTTTGGGTATTTTTCTTTTTTTATTGATATTGTCTTTGTTTTAGTTATCTCTGTATGTGAACATGCGTACATTTTTTTCTTCAAATTTCATTATATTAAAGCATGATACATTGAGACGTCCATTGTTATTAAATCAATGTGTGGGAATACGAGCCAACCAATGCTGATTTTATCCTCTGAATACATTTCTTGAATTATTTCTTTTCCTTTCTCCACATTATCATTATTTGAAATTACGAAAGCCACAATTTATGATATGACCTGATAATCGTTTCAATGCACCCCTTTTCATGAGGCACAAGAAAGAAAAAAAAGCAGCGGAAAGAGAAAAGCCACTCCTGGGTTTATTAAGGTAGTTGCTATGCTTTTACCATCAATTATTGATAACGCTTCCATTATTTTCACACAACTTTGGGTGACCCTCATAAGATGATTGCTAAATTCCAATTTGTATATGAAACTGATTTACAGTATGAGATAATAACCTAACTGATGAGTAACTCGCGTATCTATGTTAAGTATGTTATTGATTTGTATTGATATATCTTTAACTAAAGTTCAATAGGGAGTAGGTGATGCACAAGTACTTACAGGTTGACCTTTTGAAAAACGGATCGAACTGTTGTAAAATTATACATATGTCTTCGATAAAGTAACAAAAGATCTTCCATTATAAGGAAAATACCTATTAAATTGTCTGTTAGCTGATTGAGTTTTTACAAAATAGTCAATCCTGCACCATTGTCTTCTTTTATTCTAATAACACTTGTCAATTCAAGGTGCTTCAAAGGTCTCTCCCTGCATCTGCTGCAGAATCAATTTATAGTACTGGAAAGACTTTGCCTCGAGCAGTGTGGAATATGTGTTTCAGTTATAGGTGACAAGAAATTCCAATTGCTGAGGCTTCAAATAGACTATAAATAATCTCACTGTCCCTCAGCACTATGTAAAGATGTATTATATAAATATTATATTTCAGGAAAATTTAAAAAGAGAATTGTGAGTATGCTGATAAAACCAGTATATTTTGTATTCAACATTTTGAAAACAGTTTTGTTATTTTAATTTGTGGCACATAAAATAAGCACTATGTTAGTTTTAGACACACAAATGGACATAAACACAAGTTATAAAAGTGTCCTGAAAAAGTGGGTATTGTCCTAATATTGGTCCGGTAAACCTCTTGGCTTTTTCCCTTTTGGAGAATACAGACATTACATAGAGAAACACCTTATTTGTGTGGCATTAAAGCCTCTGCACACACACACACGCACGCACGCACACACACACACACGCACACACGCGCACACACGCGCACACATACACACACACACACACACACACACACACACACACACACACACACACACACACACACACACACACACACACACACACACACACACTGTGGTCTGATGACACCATATTGATTATGTGAGAGGAATTATAGGCAGATGCCAAAGGGCAAAGAGAGCAGTGGTACACAGATGTTTGATAAAACTGCCAACAAATCAGCAGCAGAGTTCAAGAGGTTTCCAACAACTGTGACGTAGAGGGGGGACATGTGGACTAAGAGGGGGGGGGCATGATCACCACCTGCTTTCATTCATTTCAGAGGTTGTCTCTGAGCACAGGAGTAATTACTGCTGACATTTCAGGAGGCAATATTGCTATTTGGCAGCGACACAGTGGGAATGAATGAATGCACCTGAAGGCAGGGGTCAGTCATTCAATGGCCAAAGGTACCAGTGTTGCTGAGACTTCTTCTCATAATGCATATTTTCTCCCCCTGATTCAGATGATGTTTTATTTATAGGGCAATTGAATTGCTTTTTTATATTATTAAAAGTACATTTTACTGGAAAGAAGTTCGTATCACAATGAATCCTGAAACACAGATTCAGCTGGTAATGAGGATTCATTGGACAAAGATCAGTGATAATGAAGGTCATATCTATTATTAAACAACAGAAACATTATTTTAACTAACCCAGACAACCATTTATTTCTAATATGCTAGGGTTATTAAAGTTCAAGGTTAAAGGCCCTGAATCATCTGCTTCTTTCTTGTTGTTTTCTTGTTTAAAACAGTGATGCCGTACATCCTATTTGATCAAAACGATTAAATGGAAGAGGAGAAGAGTTGATCACTTGTATCAGCCTCCCCCCTGCTGGACATGACAAGTAATACATCAAGATTTACAAAATAAAACCTATTTTCTGTGTATAAAAGACCGTAAACTGTCAAAGCAATCTTATCAGCTTTTGGTTAATTAATCCATGAAGTATTGATAAGCAATGAAGCCAATGATAATGACAGAGGACACACACATGTCCACACAAAGAGAGAACAGATAAAAACAGTCCACCAGGTGTGCTAAACAGTTATTTAAACAATTAATATAATATGCTCTGCAGTCCTCCGCTGTGTTGAATGAATACGTTACAGCTACAGGTCCTTTTTTCTATGTTGAGTTCCCAGTTAAAACAAATTATAATACTGTCTCATAAATAAATCACTCTAGTTGCTGCTGCTACATTTCCACTTCAGTTGGTTTATATACAAAACTGAAAGTCATATGGAGCATTGTGTGCAGTGCAGTGTGTGTGGGGGAACTGTGATGCTTTCAGTACTCAGGAGGAAACTATTTATTTGGCATCAGCTGAAGAGGCCCCAAATGTCACTTAGTAACAACCAACAAGCTGTGGATGATCACTGTGTAATAATCCGCAAGTAAGCAGCAGCATTATCCTGATTATGTTGGATCAGTAACACAGGCGTCAGAATAAATCCTGCTTTGACTAGACCGCAGACTTTCAATCAGTGCGGTGCAATCACTGGAAAACTGGACATCCCCTGCCCTGGCCCCTGACATGCACACACTGTTAGAGTTTCTTCTTTGGTGACTACTAGACCCAAGGTGTTAAGAAAAGGGCCTTCTGTTCCTATTTCATGTGTTTGGATAAAAGTGTTAGTTAAATAAATGTAATGTAAGAAAAATGAACCATGGTCACGTTGTTTATCTACAATAGCACAGTATCTTGTCCAAAACTGATAATTTGTATTATTTAATGAAGTGGGCCTGCTTTTTGTTTGAATTGTTTCTAAAAACAAACTATTGAAAGACAGTGAAGGATGGAACAATAAACAAGAAGTATGCTTTGTGTGAATACAATACAAAAACACAAGTTTCTTATTCTTATATTTTCTTCTCCAGCAGATGGCCTCAGTAACACACCTCAGATCACAAAGAAAATAAAAATAATTCCCTCAAACCAAACAGCTGACTTTTTCTATTTGAATTGTTTGTATCCGGGAGGTTTCACCAATAACTCTAGTCCTCCATGTACGCATGAGTAACATTCACCCACTTGCACAATCAACAGTTAATGAATCATAGTCTGTTAAACTTCCCTAAAACTTGATATTTTCCCATCAGTGACAGTGATGATTTGGCTTAAATAGACAATAAGCCTGTCATTGAGATAAGTATCACTACTGACAGCCATGGTTTGTTCTAATCCATGTGTAGTTTCCCTCCTGGTTTTAATATTCCATGCTTCACTGTCAGTGGTGTAAAGTAAGGAACATTTACTTCTACTCCACTTCAATTCAAAGGTATTTTTATGCTAATACTATTGTACTTTACTTGTAGTATTTCTACTCTCTGGTATTTTCTACTTTTACTTAAATACAATTTATGAGTACTTCTTCCACCCCTGTTCACTGTAAATCGGCTACACGGTGACTGCCGTCGGTCCTTGATGACCCACCGTCTGCTCATTTCCGAAAGCTTACGGAGATTCACCGAGCAGCGACCCCTCCCTCCCTCCCTCCTCCTCCTACTCCTCCTCCTCCTCCCCGCTACAGCTACTCTCCCCTCGGCTTCACTCCGAGGAGGAACCCGGTGCCCCCCGGCTGATCGTTTCCAATTACGTTACCCCAAGATGGAGGTTTGCAGATGGCACTGCTAGCTACTACGAGTCTCCGTGTCTTTAATCAAGCTTTTCTCGGGACAGAAGTGATTTTGTGCCATCTTTCTGTCGTGTGTTTTGGGGGATCTACTTGGGAGACTCTGAGCTCCAGGTCCGGGTTGTGGCAACCATGAGCTCCGGGGAAGGAGCGGAGGAAACGACGAAGGACGCTGGAGACATAGCGGCGTTCTTCAAGAACGGTAAGCCGAAAAAGGAGATGGATAGTCTGAGTAGTATTTACTGAGAAGCTGCTCCTCTTGGTGCACAAATTAGGGACATTGGGGGGTCGTACAGGGAAAAATAGGGATTCAAATGTCCAATTACTGTTGTGAATGAAGTGTACAACATATAGCTATGACTAACTTAGTCGTGGAAATCTCTTAAAATGTGTTTCTCGAATGCATGTATCTAACAAACGCTTCAGTATTTGATTCAGAGTGGTGTAGCCAGGGCAACATTAGCTAGATCGCTAATTTTCCAAGTTCCATCTTCGGACACCTCCCCTAGATTTGTCAAAGCTCTCCGTGTACTTTTCTTTAAAAATACATTATTCTGTGTTTTTATCTTTCCATGACACTCCTTAAACTCGTTAACACCACTGACAGGTGTGAAAATGAGGTTGTAAAGTGTATGTTTGACCCAGTAAATGTAAGAAAAGAGGAAAACACAAGGACTGCAAATTCACAATTGAATCCAAGCAACTTTTTCTAATTAAAATTAAAACGCAGATATAAATCCGTATATCTTATATTATGTTTTATATATCCAGTGCATAACATGTAGACGTTGCTGAGAGGAGGAAACATAAGCAGGTCAGAGCTGTCCGATAATGGACTTGGGTGTTCATAACTAGTTTCAATATTAGCTTCCAGTATTAGCCTGTGAGCTAGTGATCCTGAATCAGATTCAGCGAATCCTGGCTGTCTGCTTTGGTTAGCCATGCTAGCTACTTTAGCATCGCTAGCCTGCCAGTGAGTTGACAAAGCTCTCGTGTATCGGAACAGCTTGAATGTGTATTCAATACAAAACATAATACAGTATTGGTGTGTTTAAATCCACTATCCCAATGACTTATTGTTTGTCGTTTTCTGTGCTGTCAGAAAATAGCAGAACTGTGGAAGCAATGTAAACAATACATGGCGTGGCACATAGAGCCTGGGTGTGCACTGTGCAGGATAAGCTAGCTTTGCAACATAGCTATCAAGGCCAAAAAGGGCTGCCTATTATCAATAACACGGTCTGTTGGTTGTTATAACACCCGAGAATGTCATTGACAGTGATTTACACATGAACTATTGCTTATAGACATTATTATATGTGGGAAACTTGCATGTTCATGTCGCTAACATTAGCTAAGTAGGCTAATTAATCAGCAAGGACTGTGACTTGAAGTCCCAACACGGGCCTACAGTGATTTTTAAAGGCTGCAACAATGGCTCTTAAACGGGTTTTAAATGAGAATTCATGTGGTCCTAATAAAAATGAAGGGATCTGAGAAATATATAGATGTTTTTTTCTACCCAGCAGACTTTGCATTATGAAACTATGTTTAAGAATGTTTTATTTTCTATTAATTTCCATGTCCATATCAGTGTAGCCTAAGTGTTTTGTACAAAAATAACACAATATTTGTAATTGGAGTTTCCTGAGATACAGTTGAATGAAATAGTGATCCATGGGTGAATGCCTGTCTGTGAGCTTATGGGCTGCACTTGGAAATGCCAGATAACCCTCCAGCTATTTTCAGTGTCAGCTAGCAGTGAATTAGATCCGGTGCCTGTTGTCATGTCTGCCAGTGTCATCATAAAACTCCCCTCTCTTTGGCAGCTTACATATGCATTTAAAACAAGTTTATCCATGGATCAATAGCTGAAGCTTGTGTTTTATATGTGTAGTAGTAGTGGGGAGTTTATTTCTCCAGGTGACATTTGCATAAGTGTGCGATACTCAAATATGAAACTGTGGCATAAGAGAGAAATTGAAAAACAGAAACTAGGAATGCATTCCCAAGCCAAAACCCTGGCAGTTGAAATGCACTGTCACATGTGGGACCTTTTGTGGTGGAAGTTAGATTTTGAAGCAGAGTTGGAGGGGAGTAAACAAGCAGGAGAATGCAGAGTATTGACATCCAGCCTCTGGCTCCTGTGGTTTTGTGTCTAGCGAGATAATAAGCCACAGACGGAAGTTCAGTATCCGTATTGAGCTGATCCGATGGCTTCCTTTCATGGAGAGAGGCGAGAGGCATCCTGTAACTCACTTGCAGCCACACTTTGTATGTTTTGTTGATGGTGCACAGCTGCAGCCCTTCTGCCTCATTGTTAATCAAATCTGCTGCTAATTTGTTGCATAATTAAAAATGTTTAGATATGCCTCCTCTTATTACCACAGGGCCATCTGCTGTAGATTCATATTGTAGTTTAGAAATAGCTTTTTATTTACTAATAGAGCACTTAAATTGACTTTTTTTGGTTTGTTTAACAAAAGAAGTTACACTAAATTGTTTTTGTCTGTCTTACATTTTTCGAGCAGCAGGGGGGATCCTTCTGAAATAATTAAAAATATATTGTTGTTTAAATACAAAATAAATCTGTGTCTGTCTTGCATAAAAATACACTTTTATTATTCTGCTGCCAGTGTAAAAAATCACACAAATATTTAACAATTAGAATGATTAACATGTCAGGCCTGTCTGTACTTGAAGCATTCTCTGCCCATTACTCTCGCTACAGTAATGGACAGACCCGTACTTTGGACAAAGCAGGCCTTAACCAGACCTCTACTACATCTGATCTTAAACGAGATCTTAACTTAAACCTGACAGTTCATTGGAATCCATGTGTTTATGTCCTTAAACCTAAAAATGTCCCACTGGTACTCGGCTACAATCATAAACCATGTGTTGTCAAAATGCTATCATAAGCCGCTTGAGGACTTTAGGAGTATATGTTTTTTTCTCCAAAAACAACAGACCTTGTTAAACAAACCCCTAAAGCTACACTTAGCAATGATTATGTGTCACTGAGCAGGTCCTTATGTTAAATATGACCCACGTTTTTTCAGGTGGTACGGCTGATTATTGTTAGCTGCGGCCTTAGTGTTGTTGTTCTCCCCGAGAGAACCTGGCACCATCAGTACTACTGTTATGTCACTGAGCGCAACACAAGAGTGATTGACAAGACCACCTACATTTGGAGATAATGATAACTGTGAACCGATATTTACTGTACACAGCAGACTGGATTTGGCCAAGAGGGATTAGATTTTTGTTTTAAAGTACATCATCTGCCTCCATACCATGTTAAATGGCTGTAGTAACACTTTTCTGCTCTGTGTCTTGTTGGTACTACACCCAATCTGTAGTTCTGTAAAGTTTTGTAAAACTGGCACTGAATGCATTCAAACCATTTTTGTATTCTTTCTTTGCAGTCACATAGTATTTATATTATTGTCTGCACAAGCAAAACATACAAAAAACCCCCCCAAAAACCAGACAAGGGCTGTTTTCTATTCTGAGAAACAGAGAATACTATACAGGAAGTGCAAAAAGCAGTTTCTGTACAGTTTTTCAACTCAAACACAGTTTTAAAGTAAGACATCCTTTGTGAAACTCTTTCCGATTCAGAGTTCAACCCAGTAGTGAAACCACTACAGGCCTGCGTATAGTCTACCAATGGCTTTTGTGCAATGAGCTCGTTGGAAGGCTTCAGTGTCACGTTCTGGCTCCCCCCTCCTCTTTGTTTTGCTCGTGAACTTCCTCCTTATAGATCTAAGAATCTTGTTTTGACATGCACAGGTTTGAGTGTCTTGCCACAGGCTATGCTTTTCCATTCCCTGCTCCACATCTCTTTTTTCCATCCTTTGGCATTCCTACTCTTCGTCTTTCCCATGTCCTCCCTCTTTGCTTTCTTCCCTTCTCTCTGTCCGACTGCCTGCTGTCCTAGTGTTCGTTCGCCAATGTCTGCTCCATGTTTTCTCCCTCCCTTATTATTGTCGGGCCTTACCGTCCTAATGCATAATGACAACTCATTAAAAAAAATGAGCTTCCCCTCATCTCTCTCCCCTGCCTTCCAGACTGGAATTAATACCCCGGCCTCAGAGCTCTGAGACGGGGAGTTTTGTTGTGGCATGTTGTCAATCATCAAGTTATTATCTACGCTAAACATATATTTGGCTACACTGGTGACTAAGAGGCTGATGGAGTGTTGATTTCATAAAGTTATTACTTGTTGATAGTGTGGTATTCACAGTGGGGGAAAAAAGGCACTTGTAGTCTTCATGAATGAAGAGGTTGGGTTGTATGTTTGAATGAGCATTGCAGTGTACGTGTGTTAGTGCAAGAAAGGGGGGAGAGAAATCTGATCCAGGGCTTGCATTTATGACTCAGGCCCATTCACCCAGGATGAGGTCTGCACACACTTCCACACACATACACACACATGCACTCTACAGACTAATGGATATTGATCCAGGAGATGGAGACTGATTGGGCTCCCTCAGTAAAGGTTTCCTCCAGGCTTAAAGCTGCCAAGTCAGACACACAGCAGAGGCTAAAGCCCTAATGCTGTACAGAGCAGATTCTCTTTATCATCCTGTGTTTATGGGATGGAACTAAGCATAGGATTAGTGCATCACAGATCAATGCAAACGACTGATTTGAAGGGTGGGCTTGTTGTCACTTTGTTTCCCTTCCTTCTTGAAAACAGAGATGTTTTACCTAAGTACTTGACAGGTTGCTCTGAACCTGTGATCCGAGAGAAACTGATAACTCAAGATCATATTGCTTGGGAGAGACTGATTTTAAATTGGACATATGTTCATTTTCCATGCTTGTACTTTTTTTTGGGAGGGGGTGGGGTTCGAGATTGTCTTACATGTTATGCTAAAAAAACACTTTGTAATACTCTCTTTCCTGGATACACCTTTATCCACCCAATATCTATAACACTCAATTCTGTTAAAAAAATGTGTGTTTTCTGATCGAGGGCCTCCCACAAAAACCTGACTTTATTTACTTTCCGTCTTTTAAGCCCATATGAGCCACACCCCCAAAACACTGGATACAACATTTCCCACAGTTCAACTTGATAGCCCCTGATGGCATAATCATTTTATTCTATTCTGACATTGGAACGCTCCCTTCAGATTCACTAAAATCAACTGTTTTGTTTTCACAGGCTGATTAGTCATCTTCATTCCAAGTAATCTCAAACCCCTCAACTAAACCTCAGTTTTGCCACTTCCTATATTTGGTAGATTATGCTTTTAACACAGACTGACGAGACCGATAAAAGGTCTTTTATATGATATATGCAATTTTACACCATTATATTTATCTAATCAATTGAGAGCCTCATACATCTAGGAAGATATTAAAGGATGGTCCAAATTGGTATTGGTGCAGATACTGACTGTCTTAATTAATTGATACTTTTAAGATAAAAACAGAGGTAGAACTGCGCTGCAAAAAAATGTCAGAGCACAAAAATCATCGCATTGGAAAGAAACATTTAAGAAGCTCCAGCTGAGTTATCAGGGGTAACTCTTTTGGACACTCAGGCGTCATGTGCTCTGCAGTACGAGGGGCTTCATGATAGTCAGCCTCTGTTCTGTCTCAATTGCTTTTCACACTGACTAACACTCATCCATGCTCTTTCTCTGATTTGCCGTTAGCACTGACCCTGGTTCTGTCTCCTCCAGCTCGTCTCCTCACTGTCTTTGTATTGTTAAGGTCACGCCGTACTAACATCTCTCCCACAGTGAGTTCCATTTGTACACACATGATCAGCTGCAGATTTTCAGGTACCTCACACACACAGCTCTAAGTAACTTCTCTATTGTACAAAAGGGACGAGCAGATTTAATAAATGGAAGCCATCTGGAGGGAAAGATGATGGTTATGAGTGTTCAGTCTTTTATTTAGCCAGGCAACAATGAATGGAAAGCTCGGGTAAAAAGCTTTTTTAGAAAGGGCTGGAGATTAAGATGAAAAATGGGTATATGAAAAACCCTCTGCTCTAACTGTTTCCTTTATTGTGGCATACACATATGATGTTTCATTTAGAAAGCCATTCAACCCATAAAATGAAGCACAAATACTCACTGAACACATGGTAACAAGATGAGCCGTGCAGGCATCATTAGTTTCTTAGATCATCATGTCCTTATAAACACATTTTCTGTCATACACTCACATTTCTGTAGAGAAAATGGCTAAACAATGGTAAAGAAAATGGATCTGTGAGGAGTAAATAATTGAAGTTGCTCTCATTTTCCCATGAGAAGTTGTGTAAACGCATCATCTTTCTCATGTCTAATAACGGGTGCAGGTACATTAAAATTTAAAGGCAGATTACAGCTAGCCAAGCATGCCAAACCTCCCCCCACCCATCTGCTGTGAGGTCAGTGTGGGAGGGAGGATTGTGATTGTGATTTTTCTTTTTTGTTTGAATTCTCATCTGTTGAAGGCCATGGCAGTGGGATCCACATGTTGGTCAATCATTAGCATTCAAACCCAGAGTTGCCAGACTTGGTTTAAAGAGAAGAATGACATGGCAGATCAGGATAAGAGCACGTAGTCTGAGACGTGTTTATTTTGAAATGACAGAAACGACCTGCTCTTAAAGCTTAGAGAAACTTTTGGAACCTGTCCTGGTTTCACTAATACAGCCAAAGCAGGCCCAGCACATACATGCAAAAAGCTATTGATCTCACACAAAGGAAATTGGATTAATACCAGCGTTTCCGCCAGGGGGGCGTCTTGCTGTCATGTGACGCCCTTACTCAGCTCGGAACGCCCTGAACTCGAGCCGAGGGCGTCCAAAAAAATAAATAATTTGAGAGAAGATCGAGTTTTTATCGCTTGAAATGACAAAAAGGAAAAAGGACAAGGACATCCCTCTGTTGGAGGCGCAAAGGAGTCTGGTGGGATTATTTTCACCGCCAGCAAAGCGTGTTCCTGTGACGGAAAGTGTACTGCCGGCGAGCCTTGACGGGGGGTGCTAGTGGAGCACGCGCGTGAACTGCGAGCGCCGGAGCCTCGCAGCGGCGAAACTGAGGCTCCGTGGTAAACTGTGGTAACATGAAGAGCCGTTTAGGAGCCGAAAGAGCCGGCTCTTCTTAGTGAGCCGAGCCAAATGATCCGGAATTCCCATCACTAATACGTAAAGAGATAGTATCTATAAGGGACGGCTCAATTCAAAATTCAAGTCACGTGACACGACGTCACCCCCCCGGGGTGGACGCCCTCTCAGCCCTGGTCTGGCAGAAACACTGATTAATGCAACTGATTCAGCAACTAGTCATTTAGCTTTAAGCTTCATGTTAGCAAATAATTGCCCATTTTATACGCTCAACAGATAGTAAACGTAGCATCATACGCATTCCTTGGACTGTAGATGCAAGCCATATTCACTGTACTTTTAGCTCTGTGTTTGGCCTCCACCAACTGTTGAGATAAATGTCAGACTTTTTTAGCTGCTATATTCAACACTTTTTTCCAAGCTAGTCTCAAACTTTGTCTTTCTGTTGGTTCGGAGCAGTTGGTGTATAAAAAGGATGCTGAGAAAGTGAAACTAATCTCTAAATTTGCATCACAGATGGCAAAAAAAAAGGCTTTAAAGACTCCTAAATGCACAGCAAAGACGTACGTGGCAACTGGGTTTAACATTTTGCAAACACATTCAAATATAGGTATTCGTGGAATCCATTTTAAATGTTAAATGATTGATTAAAGCACCTTTTTATTGTTAAACCCGATGAGTTTTTCAGAAACTTCATTTGTATTCAGTTGACTTTTCTTGGAATACTTTTGGTTGAATACGTTCTTTGCTAACCTGATGCCAAGTTTGCGCAATATATCATCCTGCTCAAGGCATTTGCTGCTAATGCGTATCATTTCACAGGCTTGTCAGGACTGGGCATCGGGGTCGTGTTTACTTTGGCATTAAAATGATCCACACTGTTTAGTGGACATAAAATTGAAACCTGTAAACCACAATCTACTAATATATATAATGCAGACCAGGTAGGATTCAGTTTTAATGAAGTGAAATGTTAATTGTTAAGTTATTGAGGCAAATAGAGAAATAGCTGACACAAATACGTTTTTTGGGGACTGCCATGGTACTAAGACACAGATTGGGGTCCAAAGCAGAAATGGTCGGAAAACCTGACCCACAGATGTCTGGTTAGTCTAAACGCAAATCTTTCAATCAGGACATGGCCAGAGAAGCCATTAAGTCAAATGAATGACAGAGCTGGAGTCCTTTTGTAGCCCGAAGCATGTATGATGTCAGCGTTATACCACAGTAATACAACCCTAAACCAGAACAAAAAGCACCAGATTGCATTTCAGGGAGAAAAACATTCACTTCCCTGTCAGATGCTTGCAAACAAGTTTTGTGTCTCTCTTTGTTAGTAGATATGTTATACATGGTAAAAAAAACGCCCTGTAACAGTTTACCATGAGTTTAGTGTATGATTTGAAAAGGACATATCAATTGATCCTCTATGCTGCAATAAAGTCATTGCAGAAATGGGTTAAAGGTCCCCTATTGTACTGTTTTTCATCCCTCTGAGAGATATTTGGTTAAAAAGAACACAATGGTGCTCTAGGAGGAGATTCAGGTGATAAGGTGGGGGGGGGGGGGGTTACCTTGGTTGGTGATTGACTAATGGTTACACAATCCCAAAAATCGTTATGACATCACAAAGTGGCCAAAATCTGATCAGCTCATTTTCAGACAGGTTTTTATATAAATGGATCAGGACAAAAAGTGAGAGAATCTTTTTTCCTGAAACTTCCAGAATCTCTTTACACAGAGGGGACACATGTTGATGTATAAAAGACATGAAAAAGTGGATTTTGCATAATAGGTGACCTTTAAATTATATTTCCATAGATACATATGTTACTATTAAACATGTATCACTGAGAATACAATATTTTGATGCCAGAGAGTCAGTATTTTATAAATAATCTAGTGAGCAGATTGCAGATCGTCTTAAAGGGTAGGGAGTGTGTGGGAAAACAGAATGCCCAACGACTGTTTTAACAACAAATCTGCTCATTTTAACAGAAATGCTATATATACAAGATTATTGGAAAGCAGAGCTATGCACCAGCAGCACAAGCCCCTTACCCTGTTGGTGTGTGAGTGGTGGTGGGATGTTGTCAGCTCTAACAACATTAGGCATGTTAGAGGTGAGAGTTCATTGGATTACACGGGTTGACCTAATCTGATCTGGTGTTTATTCTCTGGGATTACTTTGTGTGTCTCCTTGTAAAGGCGTTGAGGTAGAGAGGTGCACATGTTTGCACACATGCACACAGAAAAACAATACTAAAACAATACTTTTTTTTAATACTTTGCTTTAAGGAATATCTACTTTCCCCTAATCCCTACGCAAAAAGGTTTTGGGATGTAGCCCAAGATCCGACCACTTTCGTTTTCAAGGGAGTATTACGTGCCAGATTATTGGTTGTTGGGAATCTCTGTTTGTTGCCAAATAATTGCCCCTAAAACCACAACATTTTAAACTTTTTTTTTAACGGATTGATCAAACAAGACATATGGATGTGAGTTTTAGATGTTCTGGTAGGTGGATTTTACTACCTTCAGACAGAGCTATGCTAACTGTTTTTATCTGGTTCCAATCTTTAGGCTAAGCTAAGTTAACCATTATGTCTTATGGCTGTGGCGTAATTTTTTATATACAGGTATGAGAGTCGTTTCTCTTGAGAATAAATTAATCAAAGGTTACATCCCAAATCTTGAACTATTCCTTTAAATATTGTGCATAATCAAACTTAATGAAGTAGAGTATACAATTGTTAACACTTTAATCAAGAAGTATTTGATCAAAGAATTAGCACAAAACTATTATGAACTTTCTTAACCAACTTTCAGGACTTAGTTTATATGTAACTAAGTGCAATAGACATTTTTGGGAGGGTATCAAAGACAGTATTAAACAATAAGGCTGTGTATACTTTTGAGGCCCCATTAACAGTGTAATTCAGAGAAGAATTATTCATAATAAAGACTCTTTCTGTGCTATGTTAAATCCTGCTTTTGTGTACACCAAGAAAGGCTCGGTTGGCAGTCTAATCACCATGGTAACAACAGCCACCATGTCTTCTGGGTCTTTACTAACAAGCCTATGTAAACTGGGTCGCCAAAGACACGTGCTATCATTAAAGCTTTACCACACACACACACACACACACACGCACACACACGTTTCCACCCTGACACAGACTAGATAAGACCAAAGGTCAGCTGATAAGAGCTCATATGGACGTTCCCTTCTATGGCCTCGATGTAGGCCATTGAGTTGAATGGTGGATCGTGTGCTGCATTTGGATGCTTTGAAAACAACATTTTTACACGTGCTGCAACTTTAATTCACCTACAAATCACATAGCTGTCAATCAGCATACTCAGGGCAAGCAGAGCGTGAGGAATTTAGAGATGAAAAGCATTGAGGGGCAATTTGCTTTGGCTAGTAATATTTTGCGCTGATGGATAAGAGGTATTTAAAAGTAAAATATAATAATATCAAATTAAGTCTTTCAGTCAATTAACAAGGGAATTTTAGCATTAGGATGTTTGTCAGATGTGTAAATAAGAGTGTTTGGCTTGTTCAAATCCCCTCTCAGGAGCCATTTTAACACACACACACACACACACACACACACACACACACACCTCGCCTCTCTGTGTCTTAAAAAGTAGCATGTCCCACTTTTCCCTCATCTGCTGTGCTCTTCGTCAGTAATCTCTCCGGCGTGATAGCTAATTGGTGTGAGCTCGGGGAAAATTTGCCGCCCCACCGCCGTCTTTTTGAAAACAAGCTGGAACGAGAGAGGGAAAATCGCGGAGGGGGCAGAGAGGAAAATAGAGGGAAGATGGAGAAGATGGGAGGTAGGTCGCGAGGGAGGCGGGGTACGCAGGTTTACAATTGGCCGCGAAGTCACGTGTGCTGATAACCATTTTCTTAACGCATTCTTGTAAAAGGAGCATAAACAATAAGTCTTACAGTGTGTAAATGATTTTATTATCCTCTCAGAGGGAAATAAGGAAGTCTATTCAGCTCAGGTGGACGGGAGAAAGTGAAAGACGGAGCGAGAGCGAGACCTTGGAAAGATAATGAAGGGAGGAGGAGTGTAGCTGTGTGCCAAGCTGTGTTAACAGAGTTTCTACTGGTTCATGAAAGAGGTCGGTAAAAGAATTGAATCAGCTTGTAAATTGATTAGGATCAGTGTGAAAGATTTGCCAGGATGGCCTGTTCTCCTATTTTGAAAGTAGAAAGCGACACGCAGAGAGATTGAACCAAACTAGGACAAGTCCTGAAAGACCATTGTACTCCATTTTTCTTTGGGTCTCCAGTGTATTCAAAAGTGCAATCTCACCGTTGCCCTCCCCATCTCGCTCACTTTCTCTTCCTACTTTTCTCCCCTTTTCTCTCCTGCTAAGGGCCGGGAACTCAGGGAAATTGATCCACTGTAAACCTCACAGTCAGTGGCCTTTTGTGGCCCAAAGCAAAGGCTATGGACCACTGAGTTCCTTGAAAGGGTCCCAGAGGAATAAAATTAAGAGCAGTTAAAAGCCATGGTCTTTGGTCCTGATCTTTAGGGGAGAGCCAAGCTTTTTTTTAATCCAAAGGAGGACTCTTTTGCACCTGGGATCTCAGGAGAGGGCAGATAACAACATGGTTCGACAGAAAAATGTCAGTTTTCAGCATTAGGACTGAAAACAAGGAGTAGTATTGGTTCAACAAAACAAAGAGTTTCACAGTTTGTATTTCTTGTCCTATCGTTAAGAAGAATATTGATGTATTTATCTATCATAGACATAGTGAGTCAGCCAAGTGTTAATCTCGCAGCTGTTTAAGATTTAGTCTTCCTAGTCTGTTTGTCTTTGGATGAAACCATCTGTGCATTTCCTTGCGTTTTGGTACTGATGTATTCAGTCTTCTAACTGGAATGAAGAAGAACTGGCTAGATTCAATAATCAATCACTTCAGGGTTACAGAGACACACACTGTGACTGTCGGACCAAACAGAACGCTTGTTTAAGTTCAAGAATGACTGACTGAATGTGCGCTAACTTGCAAAATCAAACTGTGTTTAATGTGGATTGGCCACTTCTGACGGATCCGCTAAATTTAAGATCAGTATCACAGATCTGGATCCAGGATGCTGGATTGCTTCATCCCTAGCAAGGAAAAAAAGCAAGTATATCATGGTCCTAAGATGTGGTTAAAGGGGAACTCCACCAATTTCATGCATTCATTCTGATACTTTTAGAAGAAAATAGTACAATTCCACAGTGTTTTTTATTTGATTTTAATGTTAGAGTCAGGCTGCATCCAAAGTAATACGTTTTCTTTTTAAAACACAAAGCTTTTGCTATACACACACCCAACTACCGAAATACTCCAGCTTTCTCAAAACATCTAAAATGACGACTTTTGAAAACTTTTGCTGAGTTCTAGTCTGGACAGATGGTAAAAGAGATTTTTTAAATGATGATGCAGACACATACAAATGCTTCCTTTTTGAGTCTTCTTTCCTGATTTATCACACCCCTGTCACACAACCTTTCTCCTGAATAAAACATCAGCCTTGACTAATATTGGTAAATGTAACATGAATAATAAATTACAAGCAATTTTGTTGTTTTAGCTAGCAGCTGTTGCGCTGTTGGATAGATTTGCATCAATTACCCTGTCCCATCAGCCCTACATATTGCACACGAATGCCCAGATTACCTGAAAAACAATTCTATATGCGATTTAGGTGTGTTAGTATGGACCAAGACTATTTCTGAAATGATACCAAAATGCTTGTGAGACCGATGATAGTTTTTGCTCAAAACATTAGTGTGGTTGAAGCCTAAGAATCTGACCGGGACCCTTTCTCTACCTGTACCTCAACGCCTTTAATCAAACCTAGTTAGCTGTGAACTGCTGACCATCATAGCCGAACTATAGCAACGAGAGGAGCCCCAGAAAAAAATGGCTTCTATAGAAATCAGCACAGATCAATTTCACCGCTCTAATCACCTTGTTTGACCAAGAGGTTATCTCTGGGAGGCGAAATACCAACTTATACCGAGATAACAAAAACACAAAAGTATTTTATTATCATCTGAAGTTCAATATTTCCTACCACTTGACATCCTACAAGTTTCGCTCTCTCCACTATTATCTTACCACCTACAGTTTTTACCTGGCACCAACAAACTCTTAAAAGGGCGATCCCTCAGGTAATATATTGTGAAATGTGTTGTTCATGGCCCTTGACATTGAAATGTTTGCTAAACCCCAACAGCAGTATCTACTCTCTCCAAAGACAGCCTTGACAGCAGGGATATTGCTCATTGTTGTTGTGCCTCGCTCGCGCCTCATTTTTAGTCAGTGTGAGCCAGACAATAGGTATGTTTAAATGAAAGAGGGTCTTTCCTACTGGCGAATGAGTCAAACGATGAGTGTGCCTGCCGAGAAGGGAAAGGCAGGGGCCCACAGAAAGGGTGGTCTTGTGTTAACGTGGGCTCAGAGACAGAAGCAGTGTGTGTCGGGACAAGAGGGAGCTGTCTGCGGAGGGGAACTCAGTTTTGGATACAGTAAAGCTAGTGTTCAACAGAGAGGAGGTCTAGGTGAGTTCACTGTAAGAGTGTTTGCATGTTTTGGAGAGGTGGGATGTGTTATGGGATTGTGACCGTTGCATTTTAGCTCCTCAACGGTCGTTGGATGTGTGTCTGTTTATCCAAATAGCTAGGCTGATGTTTTTAGTGGTGGGCTTATCCTACTATGGTCTGCAACAAAATTGTCTTTGTGTGTGTGTGTGTGTGTGTTGTTGAATTCAACGGTCCCATCTCAGAGGAAAGGTCTCCATTCACAGCTTCTTTTTATGCACACATACAATGCATTTTATCTCCTTTTTGTCCATGAGTGTTTGACTTCTGGCTAAGCTACAACTCTGATTGTTTACACTGCGATAAGATGTGGGCAACCACTACTGTAGTCTGGTATTACATTGTTGCACACTGCGGCTTAAGTGGACATCTTTGGCATTACAAATATGTGAAGTATGTGGGTGTTTGGTCTTTCTCTTTCCTTCCTTTTCCCTTCTTTTCTTCTTCATCCCATTCATTCTCTGTTAAGTTCCCAGGTAAACAGCGTTAGAGAAAAAAATCCTTTGAGATCGTTGCACTTCTCTTCCTGTGCCATGTTTATATGAGCTTTTTCCTTATAAACATGAGCCCCTGTGGCATTGGCAGTTGTTGCCGGCAAGTCTGCTCATGTATTGTGTTCTCTGATGCTATATGTTCTTTAATGCAAACAGCCACCAGCAAAAATATTGCCAAATCATAGCTGTCTATTAAGTTGATCCTAGTATCCACTACAGAAGGGAACCAATTGTCAAATAGTGGAGCACGCTCATCAACGGGGGGGGGGTAGGGGGTAAAGTCTATGTGTGGGAAACCCTGCTCTTTTCTCTTGCTTCTGGAGGTCAGAGGTCATGGCCTGTTGCATAAGAAGCTAGACGGTGTTGAGTTCTTAGCAAGGCAGATACTTACTGGTAACAAGCCTTGAACCTGGACCCTCCAGTTAACGGACACGGACAGTCCCCCCTTATTTGTGGCAGTTGGCAGCCATACACATTTATGTCAGATTGCAGTATTTGGAATGAAAGGTTTCCCATGTGTTCCTACCATTCACATCAGCACTGTAAATACTTTGCTACGTGAACACTTTCCCGATCGCCACAATGAAAGATTGGAGAGTAGTTGCCTCACGTTGGCGTTCCCAGAGTTTTGTCTTGGCAAAAAAACAGATCATTGTTCAGTGTCCTGGCTTCTCAAAATCCTTTAAATCTGTTATTTAAACTGGACTTTCTGGATTGTTTTGTTTTACAGGTACCTAAACGCAACACACACCCACTAACACAAGGGCGGATTTTATGATCCACCAGCCACTAAGTCCATTTGTCAAGTCAGTTAAATCCAAATGTAATCCATGTTTCTATGTTGTTAATCCACAGTATCCTTTGACCCACATACAACTTGCAGTCATACAAGACGTCTTTGGTTTCCGTCTATCAATCTGATATAGCAGGAATAAGTTGGATCACACTTCTATGAGCTTACAAGTACAAACATGTAGGCAAGACTGAGGGTTGTTGTTTTCTGATGCAGTCAACTGAAAAAAGGAGAGGTATCAACTTACATTTGATTAAAGTTTTACTTTTTTAGGTTTGATTGTAATTACAGCATGCCACTCCCAACTAAAAAACAACAGTGGAAGTCCAGACATTTACAACACGAATGTTTGAGTGCAATGTAAACAGATTTCCGGGTACTTCCAAGAGTGCTATCACTATTGATTTGCATGCGTGTTGAAGTTGATGCTACATTTGTCACAACTGATGCCGTGTTGGGGTGTGTCATGTTGCATTTTATTGTAGGTGTGTACATGTGAAGGTATACTTGTAGATACTGCCACATGTTGTACATATTGGAAAAACAATCCTGATTTGAGTCAGTTTGCCAAAAGCGAGTACATGATCCAAAATAACAAAAAAAAAAACATAGAAACTCGATATCGTTGTGTTCAAAGATTAGTCGATCAACACCAAATGACCAAATATTTTATTTCTGCTAAATTGTCAGAAAATACTTTTGAAGCCTCTCATGCATGTACATTTCCTGATGTTCACTGATTTATATGACATTAAACTGAGTATTCTTAGTTTTTGGAATAGAAAAAGAGAAGCTGGGACACGTTTCCTTATTCTGACATTTATAGATTAAAGAAAATGTGCAGACTAATCGATAAATAAATGATCGTTTTGCAGCACTATCTCTATAGAGCTATGGAAGCAGTGCACCAATCCTAAACTGCATCCACTACATGTTCAATAGGTCTTGTTAAGTATAAAAATCGACCTACGTCTTCATCCATATTGTTAGATACTTGACAGATCCTATACAGTAGCTTCCCTCTGCCTTAATGCCGTGCTCTGTGGTGTTAAACGGGAAGGAGTGAGCCTGATTCGGAACAGAGGGAGTGTGTTTCACTGAGTCAGCCAGTGCAGCGTCCAGCTTGTTTACATGTTGACAGCACATGACACTGACCATATCTTCCTCTCAGTCACAGCAGCCTCTCTCTCAGGCTATAGGCGCCATCAATGGGCTGATTGTTGCATCCACTGAGAAACCACTGGGCCTCCGTCATGAGGTATAGGGTGATGAGAAGATAACTTCTGCATGCATTGGTCCAGCAAGACATGTCATATTGGTGGTACATTGAGTGATTATGTTGTAGAGGCTAACAGTAGCTAGTTTTTCTAACACCAGTTGTATTGCTCATAAGACTGTGTTTCTAATTAAACTGTTTCCTGTGCTTATCAAATGTTGATTCGTTGGCTTTTTGTTTTACTGAACAAACTACGGTTGGAGAGTTTTCCATATGCCATACGTAATGCAATATAACTTCTATTTTTGCTGTTTAGCAATGCAGCAGATTCTGACAGCTGGTACAGACTTTTTTATTTTGCCACGCCAGCACCGATTGCAATGTCAGCCTGATAGTTTTTGTCCTTAGGGGGGAAATACATTAACAGCTATTGAATAGATTGGAATACTATTAGGTGCAGACATTCATGACCTCTTCATAAGGAACTATAATGACTTTTATGATCCCCTGACATTTTATGTGGTGCGTTTGCACATTTTTAGACTTTAGTTTGTTCCCAAATAATTCCAGTGAAACTAATAACAATACCTTTTGCATAAGTTCTACTTGTCAATGAGCAAATATTAGCATGATAACTCACTAAATTCAATACAAAGACATTTGTTCATCTTAAATGCCTGCTTAACAATAGTATGTTAGCATGCTAATGATAGCATTTAGCTAGCATCACACTGCCCAAATAAAGCAACACAGAGCTGCTAACATGACAATTTTCTCTCATAGTTTGATGTTTTCTTAGCATATTCATAATAGAATGTTCTTATTTTGTTGGATCTTAAAGGTAGGGTAGGTAAGTTTGAGAAACCGGCTCGAGATACACTTTTTGTTATATTCCATGGAATGCTCTTAACATCCCGATAGCAATGAATATCTTAAGTGCTTTGACACAAAATCCATAAAAAAATGTCATCTGTGGAAGCCGTAGTACTGTAAAAAGTACGACCAATCATTTTAGCCGGCCCGGCTAAAATAACTGGATGGCCTACCTGCCTGTCAGCCTTCCATCTGTGCACAAACTTATCTCGTGCCCTCATTGGTCATGTGCACGTTCGTGTGTGTTGGAGGAGGGGCTCTATAAGGAAGTGGCAGATTTTCTCCGGTTGTGTATTTTCAAATTCTAGCGATCTCGAGCCGGTTTCTCAAACTTACCTACCCCACCTTTAAGTGTCAGCAAAGCAGTGGGACTACTGGTTAGTGCTGGTAGTATTATATTGGTGGATATCAAATATGTTTTTTTGGCACAGTGAATTGAACAGCATTGTAATAATGCCCCAAAGTCATCAACAGATCATCATTGACTTGTCGTATATTCCTGTTAATGCTCCTCTCCATTGCTTTTTATGATGTTTTTATTCACAAGCTCTATCTCTTTGTTGGTCATAAAAATCCAATTTATGTCTGTTTTTACAGATGGATCCCTCCCTAAAGAGCCAAAAGGAGATGTGTCCAGTCAGATAGCAGGTAAGACAAGCACACATAACCAAATCCACGCAATCTAAAGTTTGCTGCTGTTTTTCCATCCCTCAATGTCTGTTTCAGTTAGTGTGGCAATGGTGGAGTGTGCTTTACCATTTTCACACACACACACACACACACACACACACACACACACACACACACACACACACACACACACACACACACACACACACACACACACACACGATTAATATTTCAGTGTTCCCGGTGACAAAGACAGGTCATTGTCATCGTGAGTTTTCACATCTCACTGACAGCCTTCCCCCCCCCCTCCCCATCACATACCCTATTTCCCAGCATGTGATTGGCTACCTGTGTCTAGCACCCAATCTCCGTAGCGACAGCAGACTCTCGTGATGATGAGATAACGATGAGTTCAGATGGAAAGTTTCTGTAGCTTTCATTCTCTCAGGATTGTTTCCAGCCTTATTTCTCAGACTATCATTTGGTCATGGAGTTGATTTGTCCAGTTGCTCCTGCTGTATCGTCCATTATGATTTAATCACCCAGTTTGCCATTAGCTCATACTAAAATGACCTTTCCTTCTCAGTCACACTTGACATTCCTGTTGTTTCAAGTAATGTAATGATGGTTTATTCCCGAAAATAAAAGGATTTATATTTGCTCTCCTCTGATGTGACATTTAAAGGGAGACATATGACCACTTTAGTATAAGATTATTACTCCCCCGTGCTTCAGGGGTACGTTTAATCTTTAATGGACAATGCCTTCTACTATGAAAAAGAGACACAGAAAAATGATTGACTTTCAGTAGCTTTGGTCCATAACTATCAGAAGGAAACCCCTCCAACCCTAGATATAAAAGAGGGCAGTGAGTTGGCAGGTTGCTCTGGTGCCCGAGGGCCCCAATGAAGACAGCTCTAGCGCCTGCAGAAAAAGGAGATGAACAAAAAACCCTGAATGCAATTAATTCTAGACAATACTTGGCTTCATTGCCACTGATCAGCCTGTCTGTGCAACACTGTCAGGGCAAGTGTGTTTCTTATCTTCCTGGTGCTTGCCAGTTATCACTTCCTGGGTTGGAGAGGGGGGGGGTGGGGGATTAGGCCTGTCCATCTGTTGGACTCCTCAGCCACTGGTCTGACTGGGCAGCTGAAGAGTGGGTTGCAAAGGGGGGGGGGGGGGGGGGAGCAGTGCAGTTATGTAATATATGTAAATGCCTTTGGACCTTGACAGATGTGCTGGAGAATGCTTTTCATGGAGTTGAGT
This sequence comes from Trematomus bernacchii, assembly GCF_902827165.1. Lineage (NCBI taxonomy): Eukaryota > Metazoa > Chordata > Actinopteri > Perciformes > Nototheniidae > Trematomus > Trematomus bernacchii. The sequence goes on along the minus strand of NW_022987564.1, from coordinate 4,461,702 downwards.
GTTGTGAGCTCGAGTATTTTCATCCTCGTCCGTCTCTGTTTCACTAGTCAAAAATATAGCTCTGCTGCTGAATTAAATATGTGTGAATCTTGAGTGATCGATGCATTCTGCAAGCTGAGATTTCATTTCATGGCTGCCTCCAGATGGCGTATCCGTGCTGATAGCTCAAACTGAAAAAGGCTTGCCGTTGGCTTTCGATGGTGAACTGCAGCCGGAGTCAACCGCTGAAAACAAGACTCGAAAACTGAATCTCAGCTGGTGACGGAAGGGAACTGTGGAAGTATTTACAACACTCAAATAGAGTTGTTGTTTCCTTTCTTTATCACATTTCTATATAAATCTAAGAGTTGCCAACAGTGCTTTCTCTCTGTATCGTCACGGTTTGTCTGAATGACATCAGGTGGCGTTAAAAGACCCAGACAAATGAACTCTTGGCACCAAAAACAGGCCGTCTTTTCTCTCTCTCTCTCTCTCTCTCTCTCTCTCTCTCTCTCTCTCTCTCTCTCTCTCTCTCTCTCTCTCTCTCTCTCTCTCTCTCTCTCTCTCTCTCTCTCTCTCTCTCTCATTCTTCCCTCCTCCCTCTCTGCTCGTCCCCTGCTGTGTTTGGGTCGCTGGGGTAACCCTGGCCTGTTTCTCCGCTCGGTTAGCCTACCCTGCTATTAGAGGTCTGGACGGATGGAGAGAACAAAAAGAGGCGGAGGCAAAGGAAAGATGGTGTATTTCCCAGGCATAAACTCAGATTTGGGGACAAAAAATAAGAAAATGGGAGGAGATGGAGAGTGGAGTGGAAACAAACACCCAGGCTGTTTAATCGCTCACACTGTCAGCTCTGTGTTTCTAGATAATGATACCCAGTTTTCATCGACGCAGCCTGATTTTCAATGCAGCTGTAACATATCCTGCCTCCTTCTGCCTTAAACAGCTAGTTTAAGAGATGTGTTATGCAGTTTAAAATGCAACCCCAGGGAGACTCAACTTGTTATGTAAAAACTGAATATTTAAACCTGATTTTCTTTGAAAGAATAGGAATTTATTTTTATTTTTGGCACAAATGGCAACTTAAAGAGCACCTATGATGCAACATCCACTTGTTCATGTCTTTTATACATCAACATGTGTCCCCTCTGTGTAAAGAGATTCTGAAAGTTTCAGGAAAAAAGACCCCCTCTCTTTTTGTCCTGATCCATTTATATAAAAACCTGTCTGAAATGAGCTGATCAGATCTTGGCCACTTTGTGATGTCATAACGATTTTTTTGGCTTGTGTAACCATTAGCCAATCACCAACCAAGGAAACACCCCCCACCTTATCACCTGAATCTCCTCCTAGAGCACCATTGTGTTCTTTTTAACCAAATATCTCTCAGAGGGGCGTGGGGAGTGGCTCCTTATTTTCATCTAAAGTAACAGACAGAGAATCAGCACTTTTGAAACGGGGCTGAAACAGAGGGGTTTATGGGATGCTACAATGCATGATCTGTTTGGTATTTCGAGCCAAACACTTCAGAGACATGTTTTGTATATATCTGAGATCTATAATATATTGATGAAAAACATTATGATAGGGGACCTTTAATATACGGGTACTGAAACAATAGGGCGTAATTACCTGTTTTTACTTGTTAACCAGTTACTCACTTGTTGTTTCGTGTATACAGTGGCAGAGCCCGTGCCAGCTGTACCCACAGTAAGGGCATTGTTAGAGTAGCACAGCTGTGTCGGTTCAAAACAGCCAATCAGATTAGCCCCTCTTGTTTCATCAATGTCCGTGTGCAGCAGCCAATCAAAGCTTATTTAATAGGAATAAGGGCGGGTGGACAGCTGCCAGGGAAAACACAACCGTTTAGCTGACTGTTTATAAAAACACAAAGCACTAAAAAGCAGTGAGTCAGATGAGAACATTATAAAGAAGTAAACATAAGAGAATGGAGTTGATGAACAGTGCTGTGATCACCTATAACATCCTCAGTGTCTCAGCCTCTGTTTTCTGACACAATAAGTGACACCTGCCACATTCTAACATTTATCTGAAATCGTCTGCTAATTTTTATTTGGCGGGGTTGTAGCCACAGTAGTAATTACAGAACCACAAATACAGGGGGTTCATGTTTTTACACTGCCTAGGGTGTCGGAAAAGTGTGTAATGACTGGAAAATGAATGCGCTCAACACGACCAGCACCAGCGCCAACTTCCAGGCACAGACAGTAGCACTACATGTCTTTGTACTGTAAAACGCATCCAGGTTAGCAGCGGTTTACTGACGACTGACCGTTGATTCTCTAACCGTGGCAACCGTAACCAGGCAATTGTCTAGCTTTTGATTTCTCTGCATGTGAAAGCCGTGTGCAGTATGAGTGAATCCCAGCAGGTAAACAGTTTAAATGGCAGCTGATTGTTTCAGTCTCTCCAACAGCAAAAGCACAATCACATGTTAATCAGTGTGTCTATCTAGTTTGATATAGAATTCGCTTGTCCATTCGCTTGCAGTAGTAACCCAACATTAATCCAAGTGTAAGGAGCATTTCGTTTTATGAATTTATGGGTTTGAGTATGTAGACTGGCTTTAAAAGGTATGTCATGTTCTACAGTAGGATCTCGGAGATATCTGTGGGTGTTTCTCAATGTCGAGGAAGGCTGCTCCAGAGCCACTATTTCAAGGATGCTACGCCATCGAGTCCCGCCGAAGGACTGTTCCAATGTCCAGGATGCTTGGAATTCTACCGAGGCCGGCATCCTTCGTTGCGGGAAATTTGCAGTACACAGTCCCAACTATTGCGTGGGGTGCTACGGCTACAGTAGCAATTAAGCCAGTGCTCACCGCACTAAGTATGACTTTTCCATGCCTGCCGTACACACACACACTCATATGGAAGGGGCGGTCTCTCCCCCCAACAACAGTGCGTTACATAACTGTAAAACTTATCCTAACTGTGCACATCTTATACTTATTTGATAACTACTATATCCCTTGGTTACTTGAACACGCTACAATATTATTAACCAGTGTCCTACCTTAGTAAAATATTGATATACGAAATATTTGTATTGGAACAGTTTTCGACGTAGTAATGCTGTAACATATTTCAGCCACTAGGGGGGGCAATGCCCCCCCTGACCCCCCGCAAAATCCGCCTATGCTTAAAATCCCCACAATGCTTTGCGCACGGACCAATTTTCGAATCTTTGGCGGAAATCGCGCTCCATTCAAGGCGGGGCCTCGCATATGACGCACACATGCACACCTGTTAGCCTGTTCCACAATTTTTCGTTTTCTGAGGCTAGGAAGGAGTCTTGCATCGCTTCTGAAGGACCTGACTCGGAGGGACTTGTCCTACCAAGGAAGCGTCCTCGACATTGAGAAACACCCAGTAACATCAGTAGCCTTAAGCTTAAACAGCGCAAAAACAGCAGCCTGTTTGTCTTAGGGTTGGGAGATATGTAAAAACTTTACAACCCTAGTATCTCCCCGTTCTGAAATCAAACAACTCTATGAATGAAACGGCATAATCTCCTAATGTTATAATTTTGTTTACGGAATACATCTATTGAAGAGAGCATGTCGATCATTTAAAAATTATAATTTTATAGTATTTATTTTATAGTTTTATTCTAGAGTTTTAGTTTTACAGAAGGAAATGCCTCTGACATGTGTATTGAGACCCGGTACTCAATTGGTGCTGGTACCTGATTGGTCAGTACAGGGATACCGAGTTGCAGGACAAACCGTGCCACTTTTAGCATTTGTTTTACGTTACTTCCTTGTGATAACGTTTTTTGAACCATTTTAAATACTGAGCCTCATCTCCCAGCAACCTGAACACTTAACCTTTGGATCATAGGAAAAAAATGTGCTTGCATACATGAGTTTATCAATCTTTAATGTCAAAATCAAGGTGATGCCATTTCAGAGATTCCCACAGTGAAACATTAATAGATTAACCAAGCATGAAGCACTGAAGCTACACTGGCTGGCTTTTTTTTCGGTCAGAGCGTCTTTGATCAGGATGTAGGTCAGGGTCCAAGTCATGGACGCCTATTCCTGTCCACTCCCTCAGCTCCAAGGAATCCCTGCCATTCCCACACATCCCTCAGTGAGGAATTTCTGGCACGCTGTGAATGTGGGAAGTCCAAATCATGCAGGGTTGCTCACACATGTGTACGGTGTTGGTTTCCCTAGACCCGTAACAGCTGGTTCAGAAACGATGCGTCCAATTCAGCTGCTGGGGAGCCATTATGAGATTACGCCGTGTGTGTGTGTGTTTTGTGGCATGTTGGCAACTTTTTCTCCTCCCTTGGCTGACTGACCATACCAACCGTCCATCTGTCTTAGTCCAGGCAGCTGTTGCATTCTCTTGGTGTTTTTCAAAAGCAGATACACACACACACACTTCGGCCACTCCTTGAGGTATTTGTCACATTTGTATCTCAGGGTTAGTCTTGTAGCTGTGTTGTTCAGTAATCGGCTTTGTTGTGTGACGCCCATTTGACCTCTCGGAGGCCCCTAGAAGAGTGTTGACATATTCTGACACACACGACCCAGTAACAGTCCTGACCTTAATGATGAACTGACCGTGTTGCGGTAGTTTTCACACGGCAAAGGATGACGGACATTTCTGGCCTTTCCCTCTCATCTGTGTTGCCCTTTCTCAGTGAGGGGAGTAGCCATATTGGTGGTTACTATGATTCATCACTATCCGCTTTACACAGGACCAGTGACCCAGCAAATGTCTGAACTGATGGTCGATAAGGAAAGGTTGTTGTAGTTAATGGTCCGTTTTGTCGTACTGGATTGATGGACTTCCTGACAAACACAGTTTTCGGACAATAAATTATTCGTGGGAATTTAAGGCTTGGCAATGGACGCCAGTTTCTCAGATTTTCTAAATATGGACGTCGTGGAAAGGTAATAACCGCCTAAGCTTCTGCTGATGGCTTATTGATTACAAAAGAAACCAGGAATTTCCTACAGTTTGTTATTGTACTTCAACACGTTCAGGGAAGGTAAACATTAACTACATGTTATTTACTTTTCATTTAGTATGCCAAGCAACTTCATGCATCACAGCACTCCAAAATAATTGAAAACTTCCTCTGTAACCTAATTAGCCTCAGAGGGCTGCCCCTTTATTGTCAATGTGCTGGATATACCTTTTTTTGTATCCTCACTCGGTCATAACTGAAAATAACAAATTAAAACCTGTAGTAATTGTGTTTGTTCTTAAGCTAGTTAGTACATTTAAGAACCGTGAACCACTAAATTAGCCTAGCTTTTGCTTGACAAATGACTTTAATGTAGAATGTTGTAGATCGACTAATTGATAAATCAAATCATTACTTCAGCTCAACCCTCCATATCAAGTAGAGGGATTAATCAAAAATCATAAATGCAATAGAAATATTTTACCCTAATTATGAGTAACAGTGCTTTAGATCATTTGATAACCTATCAGGGTTACAACTCTTAAAACAACAAACTAAAGTCACATCACCACACACATTTCACTTTATGATGTTTTCTGGGGTAAACTGTTAAACACTGTTAAATACACGTAGACATACAGTTACAAACACAGTCTGATACTGTTGGTTGTAGAGCCTCAGCAGGGGAGGAAAGATTGCGATGTGTATTTGATGATATAGCCAACCCTCCTGCACTACAAGTACTCTCCCCATCAATCTCCCTGCTGGTGCTAAGCAGCTTCTCCTTCTACACAAATGCAGTGCAGGCATATTATAATGACTGCCCCTCCTACACATTGAGGATTACCTCCAGGAACCTGCCTCTCCAGAAGACTGGCAGATAAGCAGCTCACCTAATGCCACATGGGGTTCACACTGCCTCATACCCACAGTGTGCTGGTGTGTGTTGATAGCTGCTGATGTTCCTGCTTGGAAATATTTGCATGGGCTTTTCCGTGTCGACGTGTAGAAAACCCCACTTTGGGCGGTTTTGGCTGTCTGCTGGATTGGAATATCTCCCCTCAGGAATCCCGGGATTAGCCTCAGCTGCTGCCACTCTGCCCACAGCGGACCGGGATCCCTTCAGCACATGGACCCAGAAGACTGTCATTAAGCTGATGCTAGCAGCAGACCACGTTTCCCCATCAGCAGACGAAGCCAAATCCGCAGAAATGTATTGATTTAACCCAACCCGTTTTCTTTATTTTACAATTTGTGGAAGAATTATCAAGCATGACTTGCTGTGCAACCAATCACAAATGGCGGTTCGCCCAGACAGGCTCGGCCCTCATCCGTCTGACAGGTACAATGCGGGTACTAATGGTGGGTTGTTGATTGCGAGGCAGTAATATACGATGAGGTATTCCCCCCTCTCTCTTTTTTCAACTCATCCTGTGTTGTACTCAAATTGCTTTTCTCCCCATTTATATTGCTTTTACATGGGGGCAGTTGTGACTTAGAGTTTTAGTGGATGTCCACCGAGCTGTGGGTTGGTGGTTTGATCCCTGGCCCCTACGGTCAGCCTGACAACGTGTCTTTTGGCAAAGGTACCTAACCTGAAATTGCTCCTAATGGCATTGCCAGCGATGTGCAAGTGTGTGAAACCTTATCGCCCCTTCCACACTTTGAGTGATCGCAAAACACTAAAGCCATAAATGTCCAATAAACGTTCTAAATTAAATAAACACAATGCTGAAAGTACAGGCAAAATATAAAATAAATACTGAGATAAAGATGGGAAGTTGGAGTGTGTGCGTCTGACAGAGACTGACTGGTTGTCTGTCATAACAACGTTGTCTTTTCTTTCCTACTCTGTTTGCGCCTCAACCTGTCATTTCCCACCTGCTCCCTCTCTACCTCACACCTTCTAACCTTTGCTTGCTGATACTCTTAGGCTGTATTCTCGACACATCAGTTGTTGCAGCGAGAAAGCTTTCCCTCCTGTGTTTGGGTTACTGCTGTGGCCATGCTGGAAAAACACTCACAGCAAGAAGCTGAAACCGAATCAACTTTTTGAGAAAAACGACCAGACGTCATGCTGCTGCCCCCAATCACATAACCAAATATCAATGGGCCTTTCAAATCTAATGGGTAAATCAAATGAGTGTCACTCAAATGGGCAATTTAAGTGACACACACCATTGCACAACCATGCGCTAATCACCACAACGCCTGATTCGGTGTGAATGCGAACCCCTTCAGTGCCTTCTCTTTCTCCCACACACTCTTTTCTTTCTCTAAACCCAGTTACAACAGAATGACTAGTCAAATTACCGCACACATCTTTGTCGTTTTGCTTTTCCGTGTCCTCTTATTTGCTTCCTTTGCTCAGTGTGTGTGTGTGTGTGTGACCTGGCCACTCTATATTTAGCTGCTGTGCCACTTTCTCCAGTCGCAGAGCTCTGCAGAGCACAGGGAAGTGATGTCTCTGTGTGTAAACCTACCTTTCGTTTTCGGTAGAAGAGACATTCCACAACATCGAAATACTTCAACACGGTTACAAACATCTACAGGGGGTTGTACTGTATGATATTCTTAAATAGCAGGATAGCATTTGCATCATGTTCAGATACTTCCAGATTGAATAACATTTAGAAGCAGAACATTTGACAGGGATCTATAAGCCGTGTAATCATCAGGTAATAAGTGTTGCACAGAATGAAATCAACGCTATATTAACATTTAACAACAAAATGCATTTAGTTGGTTGCAACACTTTTCTCGTGCTTGTGAAAGACACTTAAGAAGATGTAGGAGATCACCGAGTGAAGTAGAAGTTTATCAAGGAGCTTTACGGTAATTATCTGAGGAAGAGAGGAACAAGCAGGGTGTTTGAAAGTGTGTGTGGGTTATAAGAGTGCTTCTGTGTTTGGGGGGTGTTTAAAAATGACTGGCAGACCTTGATCTAGTGACCGTTAACTTTAACCATACAGTAGTGAATTCACACAGAACTACAAAGCATTCACTGTACACACACACACACGCACACACACGCACACACACCGTGGTTTCCAGCTTTTCATCTTGTCAACAAGTTTTTCATTGACCTTTGATTATCTTGCTGGCTGATGGCCGACAGCCAATCAGACAACTCGTTTGTGGGAAACATCAAAGATTATCTCTGCGTTAGAAGATTAATTACGCACATGGTATACATGATACTAACTTATCTTTTTGTGTGTGCACGTTGCCTGTAAACACACTCCAACATTTAGATTTACACAGCAGTGGTTGAGATATTACTACTGTAATGAATGGGCAATAATACACTTTGTACTGTGAATAAAGTATATGGTAATGTTTAGCAAATACAGTTTTAAACACATCAGAAATCTGTACACAGAACAACATTTTGTTTCTCCATGTCCCTGATGCAAAACTAAAAGATGATGCAACATTCAGGGACAGGGAAGCAAACACTCAGACGATATGACGATAGACAGATATGGTGAGGGTACAAAAACAAGAAGCAAAAAACAAGTGCTTACATGTAGTGCAATACACCAGACAACTACATAAGACTGTGTAAACAATATCAAGAAATGGTATATGATCACATGTAAAGATGAATTGATTGGCCCATTGCCAAGAAAAACAGGTCAAACTTTTCTCCGTAGAAACGGGGAGACAGAAATGCCGTTTCTCACCGTCCCAAAGAATAACAATATATATAAAGAATACATATGCAGAATGAAAATATTTAAAAAAAGGCACAAAAATAAATATATAAAAATAGCAGCCTTCACACAAATGTGATGATAATGCAGCTATTTTAATGATCAAAAAAAAAAAATCGCTTTGAGTTATTGATCATGCAACATTTCCACACATTCTCTTGTCCAAACTTATCATTTTCTATATCAATTAATCTTTCTATTTTTCTCATTTTGTCTATAAAATGTCAAAACATTGGCCCATAATTTGAACATAGCGCACAAACGTTCAATTGGTACGACAATTTACAGAAGATTCCCAGGCAGATTTAATCAAATGTAACTATTTGCTTAATTTCTCTATTTTGTTTATTTGTCTTAATTGGTCATGATTATTTATTTTCCAACGTCTTAATAACTAAGGAGTAAGTCAACAATATTCAACACATTCATTAATAATGAAATTGATTATTAGTTGAAGCTTAATTGAACACTTCTCTAAATAAAATGTAAATCTGGTTCCTGCAAATGGAGTCTCTCTCTCTCTCTCTCTCTCTCTCTCTCTCTCTCTCTCTCTCTCTGTCTGTGTGTGTGTGTGTGTGTGTGTGTGTGTGTGTGTGTGTGTGTGTGTGTGTGGCAGCCTCCTGTCATACATCATCAATGAAGAACTACACACTCCCTCTCTGCAGGAGGAGCGCAGTGGGAAACGTAGTTGATCATGATCATTTGTTTTTTGTGGCACCCTGAGGGAAGTCGGGAGATAAATGAGAGAAGGGAGGAACAGTACAAATAAAGACGCGTCCTGATCCTCATCCATCTCCTCCGGTGGCGGAAAGGAATTAGCATCTCATTAGCATCCAGTTATAAACACGACGACCCGCTGAGCGCCGAGACTGGAGTACAATCCACAGCACTCATTATGTAATAAATAGTAACAATTTGTGTTTGTGTGTGTGTGTCTGTGTGTGTGTGTCTTCCCCATTCAACTCCACACTATAAGACACTGTGTAGACTTTCAATGAAGAGAGACCAGAATTAAACAAGGCTGTTCCAAATTTAGTTTTTTAGTTTTATGAATTGAAAGCTACGATCAAGGTTTTTGTATAAAGCTTTGAGTCTGTCATGTTTTTAAAAAAAAATGAAAATAACTTTTTTGATGAATATCAGTTTTTGTTACATATATGGTTTTATACATGTTATTTATGATGCTGCTAGTTCACCTTATTATTACAGGTGTGTGCCTCTATTTGAGTGCAATAACCAGGAGAGCCATTTGACCGTACTGAAAATGCTGTTTTTGCTAAATGACATCAAATATGATTGAAGCATAATATTTGGTTGCTTAAAAACACGTTTTGAATTGACCTTATATCTATTTTTACATACATTTAATCTTTTGTCTCATTACAATGCTTGGAAGTTCTTAAAAAATATTGAATTACACAGAATCCTACGGAGCCATAACCAGAATATGATTTCACAAATGATATTCCAAAGTGCTTATAATATTAGTGTTGCCTCTCCTTGTCTGCAACTGTACAGAAATACCATGTTTCTACAGAGTCAAGAGGCATAGTGGTGGCGAAGTCCATCGGGACTTGGCTTGGCAACTGGAAGGTCACCAGTTCAAGTCCCGGAAAGACCAAGTGCTACAGAGGTGTCCCTGAGCAAGGCACCGTTCCCTACACTGCTCCCCGGGCGCCGTACATAATGGCAGCCCACTGCTCCTAACACTAGGATGGGTCAAATGCAGAGAAACCGTTTTGTTACATAGTACCTGTACTACCTAATGACAATAAGTTGAATCTTCAATCTTCAATATTGGAGTGCAAAAAAAGCTGCCCATGAATTGAATATCAAAATTATGACTGAAGGTTTAAAGCTTAAATCTATTTGGCTCAGCCGTAAAATAAGATGTAATCGCTTCACTTTCTCTCTCACTTTAAGTAATTAATAGTAGATGTAAGCGTACTCATTCACTAATGCATGTGAATGACATATATTGACATATATATGGTACATATGTACCTCTCAGATAAGGTCATTTCATACTGATTTCTATATAAAATGCTAAAACAGGGAAATAAATAGGATTTTTTAGGGCATAAAAGCCCAGTGGAAAAAAACAGATGTCAAAAACAGACAGGAGGAAAAAAGAGACACTTATAATTTACTCGTCTGGTCATCAGTCACACAAACACACCTCTGCTCGGTCTGAAGGACAAAATCTGGGCTTCACTCTGTCCACCTGTGTGTGTTGAAGATGAGAAGTGAGTTTAATCACTTAAGGGAATTGTGTGTCTATATATAAGAGTTGTTTGAACAGGTTTTCACTTATTCGATATCCCCTGACAGCCATTCATTGGCTTCTGACAGAATGTTAGCCGTGCAGAGGAGGGATCTCTGGCTCCATCACGCCCATGAGATCCAGCTTGACATTTATACGCTGAAAATTTATAGTTTGGATTATTGCTGTGGGTTTTTCTGCATTACTGCTCTTGCTAAGTATCTTCTTCCATTTATTCCAGACAAACCAGTATGTAAAACACATTATGTGCTTCGCCAGAGGATCATTCCCAGAAATAGCTTCAGTTATTAGAAAGACAAAATTGAGAAAATGCTGAAGCTTTTATGAGGCGACTAAAGGTTGTGATTCATCATTGAATATGAACAGGTGGTTGCGGACATTTATTTATAGGAAAATGTCAGAGTTTAGTGGTCTAAGAGGAGGCGAAGTAGAGTTGAAGTGGCGAGCTACGTGTTTTTGAATTTTTCTTATCCGACAGATTGTTAACCCTCTATAATAGTCGATTTAGAAAATGTTCTCACTGTGGTTTGTCGGGAAAAGAGACATTTTGAAAGCTGAATTGTGTCCATTTCTAAACTGGTAGTTGACGAATAAAAATGATTAAATGGGGTAATTGTTTAAATTATGTTTCACCATGTTAGCAGCATGGCTCAAAGGAAGGCAATCTCTGTCTGCTGTTTGGTTTGTTTTGTTTAAAGGAGAGGTGTCATGGCCATTTCCACTGATCATAATTCCATTGTTGAGGTCTACTAAAATAGATTTATACTGTGCATTTTTCCAAACTCACATTGGTTTCTCATACAGCATCTCTGTAAACTACTTGTATTCACTGAATTTCACTCTCTGCCTTTAACGGCTCGTTGTAGCTCCAATAGCTCCAGCCCCCACCCTCCCTGTGAGCACAGTGTGCTCTGATTGGTCGGGACGTTGTGAATCGCGCTGAGCTCCGTGGAGGTGTTGTTTCCTTGTTTAGGATACATAGCGAAACACAGCCAAACTCATCCTGAGCACACACAAACTCACATCCGAAGTAAAAACAATAAGTGTGGCTTGATATTGAGTAAGAAAAAGGTTGATAAACGCTGTGAGAATGGGTCTGCAGAGAGAATTTTGCCGCGATCCCAACTGTCTGTTATCAGCCTGCAGCCAGGGAGGAGAAATCAGCTGAGCCTGTGTGTGAGGAAGTCCGTGGATTGGTCAATTTGGACCAATCAGCGGGGGCTTAACGTAACGGCTCCGCGGACGTAACGTAACGGCTCTTCGGGATTGGTCCATTTCGTTCCGGGTACCGCTTGACATCATGCCGTACCCGGAACGAAATGGAAGACTCAAATGGGCAGTGACGTATCTCCAACGAGGCGTTTTGGGGAGGTATTTTCTGTGTTAGAGTTTTACTCGCTACAGGGTGTACTTTGAGGGTTTTGACTCTGCACACCGTTTACATGCATAAAAACCTTCATAACACACAAGGGGACGGGTAATAACCGGAAAAGCATGACCCCTCTCCTTTAAAATATCTAAAAAACACTATTGGAAGGATTGAGCTTGATTGGTACTTTCTTGCCATCATGAAGTTGACATTTAGAATTATTTCTTGCTAAATAATAAACGACACATCAACTACTGTAGGTTGGTTAACATTATACCTGGTAACATCACTATGTTAGCATGATTACATTTGACATTTTGTTCTTCTCAATTGAACTCTTGATTTGTATAAGTCAGACCACAGAGCACTTCTGGTTCCCTAATCATGAAGTCAGTGTTTTTATTCATTTGGTTATTGATTAGATAGCTGAATTTAGGTATGTGGTTCTGCAAGCTAGAAGAGTTTGAGATTTTTTTTAATCATCTACTCATTAGTGTGCTTTGTTTGGCTGGTTGTGTTGACTCTTGCAAACTGTTCTAACTGGACCTTTCCAAGTTGTAGATTTTATATGTATACCTGCTGGAACTGTAGTAATATGTTGAAGCCATGCGATTGTGTTTAGTTTGTAAATGACCACATGTTTTTACTTGAAAGATGTGTCCATTTTGGATGATGGTAAGGTTTTCTCCATAATAATCATCATCAAAATTCAATACAAAAATCCTATTATGTTTTTGTGACGGTACCAAGACCTTCAACTTCATCCCTGCAGCACACAGTCTACCGTTTTGTATAGTGTTTTGCTTTCATCTTAGTTGACGGGAACTGAAGTGACTTATAGAAATGAATATCGCCTCACCCCCATTTCACCTCTGTAATAGCAGGAGCTACAAACAGCTCTTTGTTTTTCTGTGAACTCCCCATCGTTTTGCCTCACTTAGTCTCAGTGCTACTATTTCTCCAACCACAGACTCAGTGCTTCCTCTTGGTGTGTGTGTGTGTGTGTGTGTGTGGTGTTGGTGTGGTGTGTGTGTGTGTGGTGTGTGTGTGTGTTGTGTGTGTGGTGTGTGTGTGTGTGTGTTGTTGTTGTGTGTGTGTGGGTGTGTGTGTGTGGTGTGTGTGTGTGTGTGTGGTGTGTGTGTGTGTGTGTGTGTGTGTGGTGTGTGTGGTGTGTGTGTGTGTGTGGTGTGTGATGTGTGTGTGTGTGGGTGTGTGTGTGTGTGTGTGTGTGTGTGTGTGTGTGTGTGTGTGTGTGTGTGTGTGTGTGTGTGTGTGTGTGTGTGTGTGTGTGTGTGTGTGTGTGTGTGTGTGTGTGTGTGGGTGTGTGTGTGTGTGTGTGTGTGTGTGTGTGTGTGTGTGTGTGTGTGTGGTGTGTGTGTGTGTGGTGTGTTGGTGTGGTGTGTGTGTGTGTGTGTGTGTGTGTAAAAAGTACTGACTTTTTCCTCGTGATTCAGTCAATCTTCTGAGTTTTAAATTATATATATATATAATAATCCGCAGATTACGTCTCAAATAATCTGCCGTAGAGGAAAATGAAGTCTTGCCTGATCCACAGTGCGAAAAAACAAACACTTTTTTTAGTATTCTCCATTCAAACCTAACTGTCTCTCTTTCTCTCCCTTCTCATTATCCAGGTTTCAGGAGAAATGAGGAGATGAGAGCAATGGAGGTTCTCTCCATCCTCAAAGAAAAAGTCGCCTTTTTGTCAGGTAAGATTATTTACAAATCTCCCAAGTCAAAAACCTCGCTTGTTTGAGCATCCTAGTCTGATGAAACATGAAGTCCTCTCTCCTAAAATAAGCCATGCACTCTGCCTGCACAAACTCAAGAGGTCAGACAGAGGCCCAGACACTTGACCCTTGACCATCTTCACCCTCAGACTACTCAGAACACACACACTGACACACAAGCAGCCTTTGTTTAGTCAATATCAGCAGGACTGGATAATATACTAAGCTACAGCTGTGTCTTTGCCCCCTCTAAGTGAAGCTCAACCATGTCACACACACGCACGCACACACACTCGAGTCATTCCAGGGAAAACTCACAGGAGGCCGATCCGGAGATGTGGACTGCCAAGAACATCCAGCAGGATTATTTGTACAACACACACGAGTATAATTCAGCTGGTGCCTTTGTGTGTGAGACAGTGATGGAGGAAATCTTCAGATCCTTTACTTAAGTAAAAGTACTACTAGTGCAATGTAAGGGAACTCAATTAGAAGTAAAGAATGGCACTTAAGTAAAAGTATTTAAGTATGATCAGGAAAATGTAGTGTAAGTATTGGAGTAAAAGTACTTATTACCGAAGAAAACTATACATATTTAAAAGGAAAAACAGAAAAAACATGTGAGAAGATGGAACTGTGAAATAACCCTAAACCCTAACCGCCAATACATTTCTTTGGCAACCCAATCGTTGTTTGTGGTGTGCTTAAATTGTATCTTGGATTGTTTAATCTACATCAAAACATCTTAGTTCAAAAGTATGTAGTACATTTTTCTGTGTAGAATAATCAACATTTATAGAGAAAGTAACAACATGTAACTTAGATATAGTGAAAAGTACAATATGAGTATAAAGTGGCACTAAAAGAAAATGCTCAAAAGTACCTCAAATTTGTACTTGAGTACAGTATTTTGAGTAAGATAAGATATACTTTATTGATCCTAATTTGGCATTTCTTTCATCACAGCATGAAGTTGATAAGACCTTGTACATGAATAAAAAAATAATAAAAAACAACCAAGATATACATATCAGCAGTAGAAGATAAACAAAATACACAAACCATGAATATATACATATAAATAACGTAGGATATATATAGATATATATTGAATACACCATAAATATACAAATATACAGACATGAAGTGTAAATGTACCTAGCTACTTTCCACCAGTGTGTGTGAGAAAGTGTGTGTGTGTGTATCTATGTGTATACCGATGGGAAACAAACCACACTCGCACAACAGATCAAAGAACAACAAAGCAGATGATATGGTAATTATTGTGTGTCTGTGTGTGATGTGCGCTGAGGAGGTCACAGGCAGAAACACAACAATGAGGAAAATGACTCCGACAATCACACAGAAAATTGAGAGACAGGGCGTTGTTGCCATGGAGATGACTTACTCTCTCTCAGCCATAGTATTCGCCGGCAGAGTAATTGGCTTTGAAATAAGGGAGGAGAGGGGGGGGGGGGGGGAGACCGCCGGTGAAAAGGAGGGTAAATGAATTAAGCCTATTACCCTCCAATGTGGCTCCTTTAATAATTGGGACGTGTTGACCCTCACCCACGTCGGCCTGTTTTTGCCACGTGAGCGTCTGCTTTCCCCCTCTGAGCAGCCGGGTGGGGACCGCCGGTGCACGGCAACCGACTGAACTCGTGTTTACAAGTTCCCACGTGAGCGGCTCTCTCTAAGAAGCAAAATAATATTATGACAGTAGCAGATATACATAATTCCAACTCATGACCATGTACTGCAAACAGCGAGTGATACCCTACCACCCATTAAAGGGACATCATTATATTTAAAATGTTGGATTCAGACCAGAAAGCTGTTGAAGGCAGAACTAATGTAAACGTACAACAATATGGAATTCAGATTTGAGCTCAAAATGCTGCTTCTCATACATGGAATTTGAAAAAAGAATAAATTAGTAAAACAGTGAATCTCTAGATGATGCTGCATTGGATTGAATAATTGTGTCTTGTTCGATTCTATTTTGCGGATTTTACCATTTTTAAAAAGGTTTCTCTCAGTCAGTCTGCCTTATCAGTGCTCCCATTAGCTGAGTTTCTATAGCAGAGCAAGAAGTCATTCAAATCAATTGTAACTCTGTTACCAGGGGCGCTTTGATTCAGCAGGCTCAGCATCTCGTACTTTCCGAGCCCATCACTCATTTGCTGGATTAGCTAACTTGTTACTATGATGCCTATTCTTCTCCAGTGACCGCTCAGCTCATCTTCACTACATTAGCTCTACGAAGGCATACCATGACAGCATAAAATGATGGGCAGTGCTTTCAAATAAAACACATTCAGTATATCAAAGTATGTGAGATTTTACCAGCAGTAAACATATCGGCAACATATGTGTTTTACATTAAAACCCCACATCAAAACGGTTCAGATGCTGCTTTCCTGTCCTTTCATACCTCTCTGCTTTTTCTTAAATAATGTCTATTTTCTGTTTGACCTGTATGCATGTTATATTTAGCCGTTTTTACCTATATAGTCAGGGGTGCACATAACTGGTACGCAGGTACGCATGCGCGGCACAAATCTGAATTGCGTAACGTCACTTGTGTCACTACGCGCCTTTGCGTACCTCAAAACATCAAAACAAAACACATATTTCGTCTACACGTGTTTCTTGTCAACACTCAATGGAGTAAACTACTAGGCATGTCAAAAAACCCAAAGACATTAAGCAGCTACGTTGCCGTTTCGCTCCCTGCAAAAAATCTTTCTATGACTGATTGAACTGGAGCTGGGTGAGCCGCGCAGGACATAACCGACGGACCTGTGAAGCTTTCCAGGAGGCAGAGGCAGAGATCACTGGACGACAGAGTTGGTCGCCGTGTGCACAGACAGGGTTAACGTCGGTATAAACAACAGAATTGTGCCAAAAGTCCGCCAACTGGCTGCGGTGGGAGACTCCCCTGTGCACATTCTGTGCCCCGCCCACACACTGGAGAACTGCGCAAAATCATCTGATCACAACGTTCACGCTCTGTGGTCAAGCTGCTGCAGTTTTATTTACACCAAAGTGGAGTGAAACACACAGCTGCCTGCAAACTTACTCAGGGTGTTATGGAAGAGTTTGAAATCAGACAGAGGTGGAAGAAGTACTCAGATCTTGTGTAGGAATACTCTGTTACAGTAAAAGTCCTGCATTCAAAATGTTACTCAAGTAAAATTAGAAAAGTATTATCAAAATATAGTTAAAGTAGCGACAGTAAAAGTAGTCATTGTGCAGATTGGTCCATTTCAGAATAATATATCTGATATGTTTTATAATGATTGATCATGAAAGTGTTCTCAAAGCTGGTAAAGGAGCAGCTAGTTTGAATGACTTTGTATACTGCAGGGTAGCTTGTGAATTTACTCCAGGTGGAACTAAAGTCTGATTTAACACTTGATTAGATTTCACATCATTCATCCACATCTGTAAAGTAACTAAAGGTATTAAATACATGTAGTGGAGTAAAAGTAGAAGTACAAAGTAGCATAAAATAGAAATACTCAAGTCAACTACAAGTATCTCAAAATTGTACTTGAGTAAATAAGTGTGCTTTGTCACTTCCCACATTTGAAATCAGATATGACTTCAAGTCATGTGATCATTTCTTAGTATTTGATCCTTCAACTTGGCCTCAGGAAATGCAAGGACTTCACAGTTTTGGCAACAAGTTTTGGAGAAAGCAAATCGGAGGCTTAAAAAGAGACAGGGAGGTGCATCTTCATCATCTTCATCATCTAGCATGCAAGAAGTGTAAATTGAGGACAGTGAAGGAGACACTGAGGAGGACCACGCTTCGTGTGGGGTGAGTACCAAACGCTGTCTCTTGGTACTCATCTGAGTAACTCACTAAAAAAGTTATGTGCACCCCTGTATATAGTATTTCTTATATGCATTGTAAAGTGTCCTTCGGTGTCTTGAAAGATGTCTCCAAATAAAAAATGTTATTATTATTACTATTATCAAATGGCCATCTACAGATTGTAGGGTTAGTGGTTCAATCCCAAGCCACTATCAAGATGTGAAAGTGTCCTTGGGAAATACACATTTTTTCTGGGAAAGTTAACCAACCACCGCACATGGGCCACCATCTCTAACAACTGCTCTTTACCCCAAATACTTAACCCTACATCGCTCATGTAGCCATGGCGACGAGACTGATGTGTATGC